>NC_137109.1:6985614-7000614 GCF_949357685.1 Gobio gobio | reverse complement strand
TAAATAATTAATTAAAGAATTAATTAACTAATTAATTTAATTAAATAAACAAATGTATCTATTTATTTAGTAAAATTACAGGAAAACACAACATTTATTGTGTAATATATTTCACAATTACCTCTTCCACACATACTATTGTTATGTTTAAAAATCAATTTTTGATTTTTCAAAAAGCCGTATTTCATAATAATATGCTGCATTTCGTCAAGCAAGTTATGGTTATTTAAAAAGTGCATTCACCATTAAAACACAATGTTAAGAGTGAGCGAGCCGACTGTGACAAGATGGCCGCCAGGTGCGGGCGTCGACCTCCATTGGCCAGCAGCGCGGACGAGACATCTAGCCTTTATTATGTATATCTATAGCGATAGCAATGTGCCAAATTCCACAGGCATATCTGTGAAAAACTTTTATACAAGGAGGTCAATTGAGCTAAAAAAAATATTAGTATGTACAGTAAAGTATGATGAATATGTTAGTATTTTATAAATTAAAATTTAGTTTTATACACCAAAAACTAACTCATGACACAGTGGAGTCAGATTGCATAAAGTCTGATTTCTGTAACCTACAAGTATATCTGTTCTAATTTTGCAAAGATGTTATGAATTGTCTTATATTGTAATAAAACAGACATTTAACAAATATATCAACATAAAAAAAACATTCAAAATTACATATTACGGCATTAAATGGCAACTTTACACGTACATATCGAGACATATTTCCGCATATATGTAACCTCAGATATAGTTGCTATAATATGCATTTAATGTTGTTATATTGTAATTTTAATGTTTTTAATAACTGAGCTCATATACACAGCATAACATGACATAATAAAAACACAATGTTCCAACTGAATTGTGTAATCTAAAACACAAATATGGGTTAAATTAATTGCCATACTGTTAGACGGAAAGACATTCGGCAATATTTTCAGGATTACCATAAAATTACTCGTATATAATCAAAATAATATGAATTTCAAGATCTAACATTAGCCCTTTTTTGGAGCTTTGTTAAACAAATCGTAGAAATAATAATAATAAAACAGTATGCCAAAGTACTTAGTATCTTTTCAACAGTGAAAATTTGATTGATCAATTTCACAGATTTCATTATTAAATGATCATAAAGTGTCTCTCTGGGGCTTGAAGTTTATTATAATACGCATAACAACATCTTTTGTTGCCGTTTACATATAGTCAGATTCGACTGTTTATGTCTTTGATGAGTTTTGTTTTGAATAGCATTTGTACTAGTGCAGTTTATGAATTCATTAGAGACATTACAGTGCGATTTCCTTTACTGTTACATTAATCATATACAGCATTCGTGTTTTGATAACATAAGACATTTAGTTTATCTGAATGAACATCTATCTGACAGTTAAACACGTCTGTGTACATTTAAAATGTCATTATGTGGAGAAGTGTGTGTTGTTTTCATCTGCTGAAGTTAGTAACCGACCTACACTGAGAGCCGTCAATCACCGGGCTCGTTATTATGGATTAGAGGATATTAAAACGACGAGAAATCATAAAATACCCTGTGCTGAATGAGAAATGAGTGTGGATTAGAGAAGATGATCCCTCGGTCATCATATGCTTTGTGTACCTGAGATTCTGATGATCAAACAGCCGCTCGTGCTCCGCTCTTTGACTTCTTTAAACGGAAGTGGCATACACAGCACTTTCATTTCCTGACAAACATGGTTGAAATCATAAATTCACGCCACTATTGAAAATAACAGCAGTATATGTAAACCGAAAAATTAACAAACGTCACTGTTTTCCGCGATACGTCACACAACTGCGACCACGAACAGATTTCCGCGTTGCGTCACACACACACACACACACACACACGCCCGGGTTATTGATTTAAAGGGATAGTTCACCCAAAAATGAAAATGGCCATTTACTCGCTCTCAAGTTGTTCCTAACCTGTATGAATTTCTTCCTTCCGCTGAACTCAAAAGAAGATATTTTTGAAGAATATGGGTAACCAAACAGTGCACCACTGACTTCCACCATAGCAGTTTTCCATACTATGGAAGTCAATAGGGTCCATCAACTGTTTAAATAAATAATTTCTCACTTTATATATCAAATAATGCCTTGATTTCTTTACTGATGGTGTATCAGTAAAGAACTGGGGTATTCCAGAAGGTTCGAAGGGCAAAGACAAATCAAAAATGGTTAAAGTCTACCGCATATTCTGCTTCATTTCTAAATGTTTCTCTTCTTTCTTGCCATAGCATAAACACTTTCCAGAATTGTATATGTTTGCTTTGTATCTTTTCTCACTATAGTCCTCTTTATCTCGCTCACTGGGGCTGTAAGGCTCTTAAAACGCAGTACAGAAGCTGCTTACATACATTTATTGCGAAAGTTGCTTATAATAAATCATTTTTAATTGAAAAACATTCTTCTTCAGGTTTACACATCCAACATTAAGTATAGCCATTTAAGTTTGGAAACAATATGTTGTTTATAATGTCACACTTACTATTTCAATTTAACATTTTAGATGTTGTTTTTTTCCATACATAAAAAATAAATAACAGATTTTAGGAAGGGTTCATCATAAAAGGTTAATCATATTCAGGGGTCCTTGGCATCATGAAGTTTGAAAACCCCTGCCTTCCGGTATTAGGCAGATTTTAGATTGTATTAGGTATTGAGTAAATATTATGATGTCTAAATAATAAGATGTACATTTAAGGGCGTTTCTACAATGGGCACTTTTAGCCATGTGAAGTTGAATATTTTTTTTTAAAAAGTCACGTAACGGTCTCATAAGTTTAAATAATTTGTCTAGTTTAAGGTCTGTCAGAGGACAAACTTATACAAGATAAATTATTATTTTTCATTTTTTCCGACCTGCAATGAACAAATGTAATTTCCACCACATCTCAATATGCAGATGTTATGTAAAAATAGAAGAACTTATGCCACTCAAGAGATGTCTAAGATCATTTTTGTAACTAGTTTTACCAGTTTGTCCACAATGTACAATAATTATACATTTGTCAATGAGATAAATTTACTGACCAAATGCTGAACTGTACACCGGTCACACTCTTTCTGAAATGTAATATTGGTTTGGGTAAGAGCTTATTAGAAAATAAATAACTTGAATTTCTTTATTAAGTTGAGCATAATCTCATAAATTGTGTGATGAGAACTTTATGGCCTGGTTTCACAGACAGGTCTTAGACTAAGCCAGGATAAGGCCTTAGTTTATAATTAGGGTATTTAAGTTGCTTTTATAAACGTACCCTAGAAAAAAACATTACTGGTGTGCATCTTGAGACAAAACAATGGCTCTGACATATTTTAAAGATATGTCAGTGCAAGTTACTTTCAGTTAAAAAAGCTCAGACATGCATTTTAATCTAAGACTAGCTTAAACCTGGTGTTCAAATGACAGGGTGTTGTGGAAATGACAATGAATTAACGTGAATGTAGAGAAACAGTAGATACATATTAAAAGTATTGTAATATAATTTACAAATTAAAAACACAAATCTACTCTGGCAATTCATATCAATTGTACTTCGTAATCATAAATGTCACTTCCACACTGCCCTCTGTGGTGGAAATGACTTTTCTGAAGTTTTTTTGTGTGAAAAGATTGAAGATAGCTTCACTGATTAGCTTTGAATTAATACTTTGCATTTCATGCAAAATACTCTTCTTTAACTTACATTTCTTTTAGCTTTTTAAAAACACCCTTGAAGGTACAGCATGTTTGGAAACGACGTAGAATAAATATATAAACTTTTTTTTCATAAATCATAAATATATGATTTTTCTTCATTTGTTGTTGATGAAAATTTAAATTCCCTCCATGTCCAACATGTGCTCTGATGTCAGTGAATATTTCCATAGAAACCACATAAACAAACTATTTAAAGGGACATTACGGTGTTGTGGTGGAAATGACACTAATAACGTGCGATTTTGTATAAAAAGTAATATTGATTGTGGTCTCAGATTAAATATTACAATATATTTTATTGATTTTACTAGAGCTTAATTCAGGTGCATTAATAGTTACCAGATAAGTCATATTTTTAAACTGTATCTTCACTGTTGAAGTTAAAAAGTCTGGGTGTGTGACAAGGAGAAAGCAGTGATTTTGAGGTTGAAAAGTATGAAAAAATCATAATAGAAAGGTAGTACAAAAAATTATACGGTGGTTTTAATGTTAGTTTGACAAAGAAAGAGGAATTTGTCCAAAATTATATAAAAATATGACCAAAGAACATAAAAGTGCCCACAGTCTAAGAATAACCCTTTATTAATCCTTTACTTACACTTTCTAAATAATCTTATGAACCGATGATGACTCCTAAATAACTGGTTCATAAATAATGTAATCATTTAGAAAAGATCAAAGTACGAAAATACAATTATTGAACATTACAGATGCTTATAAATCAAGAATAAAGCATTAATATCTATATTTATATAAATGATGAATCAACTATTTGCTAATGCGTAACTAATCATTCATCGCATGCAGTTATTATAAAGTGTTACCAAATATGCTTATGTGTGCTGCTTATATGAAAGGGATATAAGCATAAAAGTCACATAACACTTCATTATTTTTGAGATTCACACATTCATTATGATAAATCTGTGTGTGTGTGTCTGTCTGTGTATGTGTCTGTCTCTGTGTGTGTGTGTGTGTGTGAGAGAGAGAGAGAGATGGGTTTCAAATGCAGAGCACAAATTCAAGTGTCACTTGGCCACATGTCACTTCAATCTCTCTCGCTCTCTGAATAGGAATGAAGACTTACATATATGTGCAGTTTTTATTGTTCAGGAATGCTTTGTCAAAATGAATCATCTGAGATCACTTGCATCACTTATTTGAAACACTGCTGATAAATATGAATCCAAGACATTTTATCTGTAATTTTTACATTTTAAAACACATTCTGAATCAAATACATTTTACAACTATATTTTCATGCGTATTAGTCTTTTATTGGCTATATACTCTGTTGTTTGAGTTGAAACTTTTTAAGTGCACTGGCACAAACCATTTGCTAATGTTCATGTACTTAAAAGAGAAAGAAAATAAGGAAAAAAATCACATCAATATACAAATTCAAACATACAAATGCTTTTTTGTTTCTCTCACAAAAAAGAGAGGAACTGCAGGGAACGCGTCCAGAGCTACACATGGAGCAGCAGATCAACGTCCGGCACTGTACAAGTGTTGATCTTCACGACATCGATTCTTCTTTATCATTGAATGCTTTCATCCGTGCCTGTTGAAATCGGGATCCAAGAGAAACACAACATTGTTTGAGCCTTGTAATGACACATTGTAACTCAAAAGCCTTCAGTCACATTGCAGGATGTGTGATGTCAAGCATCGGGATCGTAGTTGCTCCATACGGACCAGGCACCACGGTTTGAAACGCACATGATTCTCGGATTAATTGCAAAGATTAACCACCATCGAGCGAAAGCTGATCATTTTAGGTCCTGTCAGTTTAAAAATTCAAGCAATTTGAGTGCAGAACTCAATTGACATATCGGTAAGCCCCTCCCATCGAACGCCGATGAGCCAATGGCAGTTGAGTATCAGTTGCGCTGGGACCGAGACTCGGACATCTTTAGGTTTCAGCGCCATAGAGATGTATTGGAAAATCCGAAGCTCTCATCGTTTTGATGGTGTTTATGCTACAAAAATGGTAAACGTCGTGCCTGAGGCACTGTAACACTGATTCCAGGGATCCGGAGAGGATTTTCTGGGTGTCATCCTCTCATTAAGTTATTATTAAAGTAAGTAATTCCCTGCTAACGTACAAACCGACTAACTATAACTAACTGTTCTCATGCAACGGTGTAACGTTAGGTCAGAAACACGAAGGTCTACATTTCAGTGCATCTCTACATATTAAACTGATTAAATGTGAATTTATGTAATCTTACCCTGCGGTACACGAACAGTGTGTATCCTGGATGTTATCATCTGCGATCGTAACAAGAGGCTTCTCCCGTTTGCATTGAGATCTGTAAACCATCGCTTCCAAATTAATCTCTCACCATATTTATTTGATTGCCATTTTATTTCTGTGAGTTTAGATATGTTTAAAGGTCTGCATTATCTGTCTAATAAAGAGGACTCTTATTTTGATGGGTATTATAGTCTCCGGCTAGTGAAAGGAAGAGCTCGCACGCAGTTTATCAGAGTTGTTTTGCAGATACAAAGTTCACCAGTTATTAACTGCACCCCCGAAAAGCATAAGGTCTGTGTATATGTTTGTTTACTGGGAGTGTTTTTGTGTAATTTGCTGTATTTGTTAATGGTAATGCAACGGAGAGAGAGAGTTTGTGAATGAGATGTTAAGGCGCACTTATGCTTTGTTTGTTCAGCTCTTACGATAATTATTTTATTTGAGTGAAAAACGATGTAATAAACTTCATGAACCATCAGTAAAGTTTGGCCATCAATCGGACGAGGTATACGCTACATTCTGTGTCCAAAAACATCTTGAGATAAGGTTTTCACACTGACAGCTGCCATTGTAAGATATAGCAACTCCGTTTGTTTGTCCGAGTTAGCAACAGTAACTAAGGGGGGCGGGGCTTACCAATAGGTCAATTGGGAACTCGCATGCTTTCTTATGTCGATTTGTACTTGAACGGACATATACATGCAAAATTGTGTCCAAATGACCGTCTCTGCAAGTATCCTCGTAAACAGTCGCTTATGGCTTAAGTGAATGTAAACAATTGAGAAAGAAAACGGATTTGTATCATTATATTAGATCAGATCTGTGCATTCAGTCTTAAAGGGACAGCAGCCTAATAAACCTGCTGCGGTGCGTCATTAATGTTAATCAAACAAAATACAGAGAAACATTTTTTCTAAATAAATCTTATTTAGCAATATATTAATATGACTAATAATTATTATTATAAAACACAAAATGTTATATACACACACACACCTTTCATTTGTAAAAATAAATAAATAGCATTTTAAATCGCAAATAGATATTTTCCTCAAATCGTGCAGCCCTACTTGTAACTGGTTTATTATTTTCTGTGCAGATTCAAAATCTGCCCCAATTATTCTGGAATGATTCATTGTTTCCAAATTCAAGTCTATTCAAGTCATCAGAAAAGCAAAATCTCTCGATGTCAGTATTTTCAGCTCTACTTCATATCATCACCATGATATATATAGTCGTATTGCCCAGCCTTAAAGCAGACATTGACATATTTTTGACCGTTAAATAAGCCAATGTTGCAATAATAAAATAGAATAAATACGGTACTCGCACTTCAAAGTGCACTCTATGTGTCAGAGCACAAGAACCGAATTAAGTTCTCTTTTGCATGAAATACATAACGTTAGCACAATCGCAACGTATACCGATTGTCAAATTTCTACCTGTTCATCACCCGTCCCTTAGAGGAAATAATACCTTCCATGTTCAGTCTTACCTCAAAAGTTTGCAGGACGTGTTTGCACACTTCAGTCAGGCTGTTCAGGCCGTTGCGCAGAGGCTCAGTTGCTGGAATTCCTTCTGCAACATTGATCAGAGAGCTAATGAACACTCATATTCACAGGAAATAAACATGCTGACATGCCTACAGTCAAACAAACAGCAATTAAACCAGGGGCGAGGACAGAAATGTTCAGACGGGTGGGCCTTCATAAAACACGGCGGGCAAATCGTATCGAGTATGAAAACGGAAGAGCAAATAAGAAATAACCTACATGAATAAATGTGCTGCACTCGTTTCAACTGTACACGCAAATGCACTGGCACGCATATATAAAGCACAAGAGAAACTGTGAGCATGCAACATTACGTGGTCAATTATTAAGCTATGAAGTAAAGTGCCAATAAATCCTGTAACTGGTCTAATGTGTGTGAGCTGGGAAGGCATGCAGGTGTGATGCTCATTCAGTTCATCAGGAGCAGTTTTCATGTTTCATTAACAGTTCATGTTGGTATTGAGTATTCACGATGGTAACTGTTTTTTCCATAACCCCAAAATGCCACTTTATTTTCACTTTATGTTATTTTATATATTTTTTAATTAGTGTGGTGGCTACTTTATTGCATTTTCAAAAACTAGTTTAGGACTGCTATTTAAAGCGGTGGTTGATTGCCCCTTTTTACAAGATGTAAAATAAGTCTCAGAGTGTGATAACTTGCAATTGCGAGTTATAAAGTCAGAATTGTGACCTAGCAATTCTGAAGTCAGCCTTTTTTCCTCAGAATTGGACTTTGTAACATGCAATTGTGAGTTTATATCTCGTCAGAATTGCAAGACATGAACTCGTAATTGCGCAAAATAAAGTCCCTAGAGTGTGTACGTGAAGTTTTAGCTCAAAATACCCCATAGATCATTTTTACAGCATGTTAAAATGGTCACTTTCTGAGGGGGAGCAACAACATACCGTGTTTGTGTCCCTTTAAATGCGAATGAGCTGCTGCTCTAGGGGCGGAGCTTCAAGAGCTTGCATTAGCAGCTCTGATAACCTCATGCAGATCAGCAATGAAACTGCTCAGCCTTTTGTGTTCAAACCGGAGTCGGACAATGATGGAGAGACTCAAGGAGAAGTGACAACATGTAGAATGAGACAAGATGTTCCTGAAGGGTTAGTTGATGAATTAATGAGTTACCTATCTTCAAGTCATCGATTAGCATATTCTGTCTTGATAATCTCACTGCCTTTGTTGTGTGTTCCCGGGGGCGGGGTTTATGTAAATGTCAGGGAGGAAGCTTGTGTAGTTCCTACCAGCCATTTGTTGAAGTTCTTAAAAAGTGATTTCTTTAAGAGATATATCTCCCTTTACTTTGAACTTTGAGCGCGTTACTTTGCAGATGTTGTTTATGCTCAAACAGCAACATTACACACTCACTAAAGTTAACAAAGTGAAATCATAATCAACCACCCCTTTAATAGCCTTACCTTATTTATTCATCAATATTAGATTCAGATTTATGTGTATGTTAAGTAAAGTGTAAATAAATACATTTGCTTGGTTTAAAAAAAAAACCCACTTAATATATACATATATTTATTAAGGGTGTGCATTCGATCTGTAATTAATACTCAAAAAACAAAAAATACTATTCAAATTGTACTATATTGCTTTGCTGGCTGTAAATGCAGTAAATCCACGATAAATCCCACTAAAACTTGCAGTTATAACTAAATCCACTGGGTGGCGCTGTGGAGCGTGTTAAGTTAAGTGTATTTGATCACATAATGTCGTCGACTGCCTCGTAATGTTTGGAATTACATAGATGAACATTGAAAATGATCTTACAAAATAGAGTTACTTTTAATAAAATTAATTAATGAAACTGAGTCTGAGAAAATCACATGAAATCCAAACAGCAGTTGAATGAGGACAGCTCTCCATCACTGTGTTCATGAGTGCAGGCAAGCGCAGATGTTCACCGAGTGAGAGCGAGATAACTTATGATAGCAAAATGATCTCGAGACAAATGCTTATTTCCTATTTTTATCTTACTTGATTTATTTATAACTCTACTTATGTTAATACTTTTTATTCTAATTTTATTCTATTTCTATTTTAATTTCCCTTGTGTTCTTGTAACTGTTATTTGCACTGTCCATGGAGCGGACCTGTTTACATTTCACTGCCAGTTGTATATTGTGTATATAACTGTGTATGTGACAAATAAAACTCTTGAATCTTGCTTCCTTTAGCCATCTTCTGGACAAAATGAGGGCAAAATCGTTTTGTTAAAAAAATTAAATAAATTCCTTTCCTTAATCTGAGCGGTACAAGACTTGGGTACTTTTCCTAAATTTGCCGATTCTACAATGTTAAGTGTTTGAAAAAAAAAAAAAAAAGTCCTTAATCCCACCTTCGCGGACAAAAATGGGCACCCATAGGAATGAATGGGAAAAAAAAGTAATTCAGAGCATATTTTTTTTATTTGTCCAATAAAAATCAATAAATCTAACACAATGCAGATCATACATACACACAAATGAAGGAGTGAGCCTATACAACATTGTCAATGTGGCAAACACACTCGCACGCACAGTTTCATTTTTGTCAAATAAAAAAAAAAAAACAGTCACTCACACATACACAAACAAAGGAATTAAATGAGCCAATAACTGGGCAATTAAAAAAATTGAAATAAAAAAAGTTGTTAAAGCTACACCGTGTAACTTTTTTTGTCTATTCTTAGCTAAAAACACTTAGTTCTTTCAAAAATATATGTGCTCATTAATGTATATTTACTTCTTTCAAGTAATAAAGTATTCTCGTAAGTTTATAATATGCCATTGAAAATACATAAGGTAATGGGATCTAACGGTGGTCGCCATGTTGCCGCTCCATCTTGAAAGTACATTAGCCAAAGAGGGACATACCCGTAAATTCAAGCTTCGCTTTTCGCGTTTTAACCGGTTTTAATACTCGATGGCACTGTACAAAATTCTCTGCCTCGCGCATGTGCGCGTCAACTTGTTCAGACTTGTCTGGTGCATGTGCAGAGAGTTTTCATCTCAGCAGCTCCAGTAACAGTTATACAGAGTTTTCCTGGCTTGTTTATTCCTCAAAAGTCTGTTTTTCCTTGTGTGGTATTTCTGTGCGTTAATAACTCCGTGAGTAATAATATTTATTGTCATTGTAGATGTGTTTCAGAGTGTGTCATCGCGTAATTCAGTTGATGTCACCTCAGAAGTATTTGTGTCAACATACAATAGCGTAATGCTCACCTATTTGAATAATCATTCAGTTATTTTGTTATCAACAATGTTTATTCGTTTATAGAAAATATTTGCTTGTAATGTATGTTGATGGAAATATGTATCAGGTCTGATCGGCATATTAACAATTGTTATACAGAGCGCACTGCAGTGCTAACGTTAAAGCGTCGCACACACTTTTGTAACCGGACACCGCTTGCTAGCAGCAGCGGCAGCTCCGCTCCTTTTAATGCAGCTGCCTTTAGCGCCTATATATGGTACAATAAGCTCTGGTTTACGGTTACATTATACAAATGTAACTTATAAGTATAGTTATACAGTTCTTAACTGTGTATGTATATTTACCATCCTTATTTGTTCTCTCACAGAAACCACATTTATGTACATATCCACGCAAACCTGTTTATGCCTTGCAATTGGATGACTGAATAAACATTACTATCATCAAAGTTCACTCTGGATTAGCTGAAGTTCTTTCTAGCCGAATAATTAGGCCAGTTGAGTTCCAACCATCCCACAGGCACCGTGTCGAATGTGGACGAGGTCGAACTGGAAGCCATGTTAATCTTGGACTAAATCGGCCACCGTAGGAGTTAAAACGAAATCGGAATTGAGAGGAACAGAAACTAAAATTCACTGGATGGTCATATACCTTTTCACCGCTAGATGGGGGAAAATATCACACAGTGTAGCTTTAAAAAATTGGTTTACAGAGTTCAGCCCATATGCAGCCATTGCGTTCTATTGCCATCTAGTGGCTATTGATATTTTAGCTTTAAAAAGAAATTAATACCATCATAGGTCACCAGATGTCACCAAAGTCACCACATTTTGAGGTTTTGGCTCTCTGGACTTGCTGATGTTTTTGTTTTTTTACTGAAATTAAAAAAATATATTAAATATAACATAAAAATAAGCATATTTTACATAAAAAATATGGTCCTTTTAGAGGTAAATAAATTCATTAATACCCCCCCCCCCCCCCAAAAAAAAAAAGAAAAAAAAAAGGCATAAATTGATAGAATTATTTTGATCAAAGATGGTGATGTAACATTTATAAAAATGATTTTGGTAAATCACATTTGTGACCTTTGTGCCCAAATGCGCCCATGAGGGCGGGATTAAGGGCTGTTATGCGAGGGTGGCTCGAGGGTTAAGTTTTGTCGAGGGTTTAAGAACAGAAAACACAAAGCGCGGTTAGAAACATCACTTAACACCGTTATCTGTGTGTCTCTGTAGCGTCTGTCAACGGGGGTGCGTTCTCTCACCCGAGAATATCATCATCATCCATATGATATTATTGCTTTTCCTCAACATTATAATGTGAAACTATAAACACGATAACCATATTCTGACTCGAGTGTATATGTATGTTCTGCGCGATAACTGCGTGCTCTGCTTTATTACTGTTTTTTTCCGCTCGCGCTGCTTGAGCTTATAATGCTTTTATTCTTTAGGCCTATATTTTTTCGTTAACACATTGCTCTGAACTGAATGAAAACCCTAAGATATAACGTAAGCTTGTTGTGTATATTACCTAATCATACGTTTTTTTCAGAAATGGTGACGACAACTTCATGAATAACGTCTCATTTTCTCAAAATAACGTCATTTAAATAAACAAATATTCTAATATTCGTTTTTTTATGAGCCCAAATATTCGAATACAGTATTTTGGAAAAATGCCCATCCCTAATATTTATAAAGTGGGTCGTGACTTAATGACCATGGGAAAATGTGGGACCATCCAGCTAGCGCTAACTGTCAGAGAGGACCTGCTGAGGTGAATATAAAGGAGTTCCCTCACCTCGCGTCTGTATCCGAAAGTTGATTTTGCTTTCCGACGGGTGTGTGATGCTGTATCCACAGAATTCCACATCCTGACTGAGGAAACAAGTCACACACCAATCAAACTAAACACTGCCAAGACAGACGGATGCAGAAATAAATAAAAATGTTAATCTCAGCGCCTGTTTATAGCATGTCCATATCACTTGTTTAGACCAAAGTTCTCACTGATGCCCCAAAAGCAACCGATGTTGGTGGCTCAACAAAACAAACAGACACCCGGTAGCTTCTTACCTCTTCATGATCATGTATCGGAGCGAGTTGCCCAGTGTGTGATCCTCTTCATGGAGCACAAACGTCACACACCCCTCATCTCCTCCATCTGTCCGGACCTATTGGAAAGCAGAAGACTGCTGATATATGGACACACACAGCTGTGGAAGTGTGATGATGCCTATTTCACAAACATCTGGACTTTCAATATTTGTAGGGTAAAATTATGCTTTGGTTTCAGCAGCAACATGAAGTTAAACACACTCTTCATACTGAAGATGTTATAAATGGCGCATCCCGTTTATGGCATTCTCTACAGAGGAAATGGTTTTGATGCTCATCTGATATTCTAACAGGGTTCCCGCTCTTTTTCAGCGATCATTTTCCAGGACATTTTCAGTTTTACTACGGCGGGAATAAAAGACAAGGACCATGCCAAATATTGCTCTCTTAGACTTTAAAAGGTGTACAGTTTGTTGTCATGACTTAAAGGGATAGCTCACCCAAAAATGAAAATTAGCCCATGATTTACTCTCCCTCAAGCCATCCTAGGTGTACATGACATTCTTCTTTCAGACAAATACAATCAGAGTTATATTAAAAATGTCCTGGCTCTTCCAAGCTTTATAATGGCAGTGAATGGTTGTTTTGTTTTTGAAATCAATAAAAGTGCATCTATCCATCATATAACTGCTCCACACGGCTCAGGGGGTTAATAAAGGCCTTCTGAAGCGAAGTCTCGCGTTTGTGTGAGAAAAATATCCATATTTAAAACTTTTTAGACTAATATAACTAGCTTCTAGCGGTCAGCGGTACACAGAATAACCCTAAAAGAATAACGCTTGACGTGACGCACAGGAGCATCTCAAGCTTTGACGCCTCTCGTGGCTCGGGCTGGGCAACAAACTCAAGCCCCTCTTCTCTCATATCGAAATCCACCGCATTTCTCTTTAAAAATTCTCGTTTTAGACTCGAATTCATGTTTTTTTTTGCTCTATTCTTCTGCGTTCGTCAATATGCATGTGTCAAGGGTTCAACCGCTGACCGCCAGAAGTTAGTTATTTTAGTCTATAAAGTTTTAAATATGGATATTTTATTTTCTCACACAAATGCACCACTTCGCTTCAGAAGGCCTTTATTAACCCCCCGGAGCTGTGTGGAGCAGTTATATGATGGATAGATGCACTTTTATGGATTTCATAAACAAACACAACCATTCACTGCCATTATAAAGCTTGGAAGAGCCAGGACATTTATAATATAACTCAGATTGTATTCGTCTGAAGGAAGAATGTCATACACACCTAGGAAGACTTGAGGGGGAGTAAATCATGGGATAATTGTCATTTTTGGGTGAGCTATCCCTTTAAGTATAAAATAAGTTTTTAATGTGAGCTCTTAATCATACATTATGACCATGGAAGCTTGTTTACGCCACAGAATAAAACTAATAGAAAAAGTAATTGCGACTTTTTCCTCACAATTGCAAGTGTACATAATTGTGATATAATCTTGCAAATTCTGAAAAGAAGTCTTTTTTCCTCAGAATTGGACTTTATAACACACAATTGCGAGTTTATACTATGTGATTATGTGGCTGCTAACCAGCTAACATTCACTGCATACATTTGAGCAGTTATTAGCATTAGCTAACTGCTGAAAAATTCACGTGTCAAACCTCCTGAACGTCGCACTTTCTGCCACTAGCGGTAATTGTTTGAGGCAGTGATGAACTCTTTGTACTCGGCTAAAGAAAACTTTTTCCAGGACAACATTAAGACTTTTCTCAAATTTTCCAGGACTGGAACATTTGTCATCAATTTTTCAGGTTTTCCAGGACGAGTGGGAACCCTGTGTAAATCTGAACAATCTCCATATAATTGAACTAGAGCTGCAAATTATTTTGATAATTCATCTTTTTTTTCTTTCTTTTTTTTTTTTAATTATTGATCAATTGGATAAAACTGTTGCCTTTAGTGTGCTATTCTGGGGTTAGTTAGCTTTTATTTGTCATTCAACTGTACCATAGACCGTAAAAAAATACTGTAAAATACTGTAAAATACTAAAAAACTGTACATACAGAATGCACATATGAACGAAATTCCGTTGCACTGGCCCATAATACATCTCTATATACTACTGTGCAAAAATTATCTGTATAATATATTAATCTAAAAATATAA
>NC_137109.1:6835614-6980614 GCF_949357685.1 Gobio gobio | reverse complement strand
ATGAACTCTTCAACAATTCTGAGTTAGTCTGTAAGGCCTGTTTCTAAACCCTGCAACCGAAAAAGTAAAAACAAAATGTTTAATTAGAGGCCAAGCACCGAAGGTGCGAAGGCACCTATTGAGACCGTTAGCGTTCCTATTATTATTTATCATCTTCTTCTTCTTCTTCTTCTTCTTCTTCTTCTTCTTCTTCTTCTTCTTCTTCTTCTTCTTCTTCTTCTTCTTCTTCTTCTTCTTCTTCTTCTTCTTCTTCTTCTTCTTCTTCTTCTTCTTCTTCTTCTTCTTCTTCTTCTTCCGCCATTGAAGTCTATGGCAGCCCATAGAACTGTTTGCAGGAAAGTTATGAAATTTGGCACACTCATAGAGGACAGTCTGAAAAGTCACCATAGCAAATTTGGAGTCTCTAACTCAATCCCTCTAGCGCCACCATCAGTCCAAAATTGGACTCATTGGGCAAGAAACAAAATTCCTCTGATTCATTGGCTCAAGCCGATTCGATTGCACCCAATGACGTAATTTTCCGTGATTTAAAATTTTCCCGCCATTTTTTATTTTTCCGAAAAACCTACTTTTGTGAACTCGTCCTAGACGGTTCATCCGATTTGCATGAAAATTGACCCAGATCATCTTCAGACAATGCTGACAAAAAAACATGGAATTCAAGTTGATTCGTCAAATCGTTTTCGATAAACACGCAAACAAATTTTACGTAGCGGTTGCAAAAACACTCATAAGGCTATATCTCTGCAACGCTTTATCGTATTCACACCAAACTTGGTCCATGTCATCACAAGCATGACTTGAGACAACTTGCAGCGTTTCGGCGCAGCGCCACCTACTGGTCCGGAGATACAAAAAATTGCTATTTTTGCTTATAACTTTTGAACCGTTTGTCCAAAAATCATAAGTGGTCTTGTTAGATTCAGGACGGCATGCCGAGTCGTCTGAAATTCAATTTTACCATATCGGCCATTTTGGCTGTCGGCCATTTTGAATTATGTGCTAAAATGCTGTATTTTATGAACACATGAACGGATTGTTACGAAACTCGGTTTGGGTCATCAACACGATACCCTGAATGAGCCCAAGAAGTTTTGAAACAGCGCCACCTAGTGGATAATTTTTTTTCCCCAAATGCTTATAACTTTGGGTGAGCTTGACTTATTTTCATGGGAGTAATTTTTTTTTTGTCTCCTGAATCCTCGCTGAGTCCAACGATACCAGACTTGCTAGGTTTCGGCATATGGTTTGTGCAGCGTTGTAATTTAGCGCTTTAAAAACATTAGCTGATGTATTCGAAACCGCTAGTCCGATCGAGACGAAACCAGCGTCAGAAGTTCGGAAACATAGGTCGATATCAATGAGTAAATGCACAAATGTCAAAATATTGGTAGTAAGGGGGTGTAAAATCCAATCAAAGTCAGGTGTTAGTCATTTTTCATGTGTTTTTTCATATATATGTCTATAACTCCAAAACGAAACAAGATATTTTCACCAAAATTGACACACACATGTATGGGCTCACTCCGAGGACAGAAAAAAATGGTAGGATTGTGCCACTTGATGGCGCTATAATAGAACAAAACATGAAATTCCCATTGACTACAATGCAGTATTATGATATAAAATGCTATGCTTTACCAATTAATTGGTGTATCATTACGAAATTTGGTATGTGCCATCAGCACCATGCCTTTAAGCTACTTAAAAGGTTTCAAAACAGCACCGCCATGTGGTCCATACTTATAATGAAAAGCCCTCTTGAGGCTATATCTCTGCAATGACATATTGACACTATATTGACACCCTGCTTTGATATATTGACACCAATCTTTGCATGTGTCATTGTTCCCTTATTCTGACCACACCATATCAATATCGTAACTGTGCCACCTATTGGTTGAAAGTGATAAATCATTATTATTGACTGTATTTATCATTTTACAGCTATTTTGCCTAAAATCACCTTAATAGGTCTTTAATTGCTCATTGTTGCAGTTGATCTGACACTGCCAGCCATTTTGGCATGTCTTGTCTTCTTCTTTGCGCTTGGCCCCGATAATGGCTGCTTGCAGCTATATTTTTCTATATTAGTTGTCAAAATAAATAATTGCAACAGTTCTATCAAAAATTAAACTCAGTAAAAGAAAAACATGTGTTCTCTATTGAATCATATGCAAGAATATTAATTTATTTAAATTATTGAGTAAGGACGGAAGTCAACATTTTATTTTATGGATTTCAATATTATCCATTGTTGTTTGTATACTTTTCAAGTGAAAGCAAAATTAGCGCCTATCCTTCAGTATAAATTGGTGCAAATTGGGGCACAATGCTCACATATATTTGTGTATTAAAAAAATGACATCAGTTTGTGCCTTTTATTGCAATCTCACATGGCAGAATATTTAAATTTTTCCAGAGATATATGTGACTCATATTTAACAAATATATACATGCACGCACAGTTTAACGCAACTTTAATCCTATTTTTTCTTATTTCATGACTTAATAAATGACAGAACTACGACTTTGCATGCTCATAGTTTCTTTTGCGCTTTATTTGAAGTGATGTACAGCGTGGCACATTTGCGTGTGATATTTAAGAGTGGGTGCTGCGAGCATAGTTTAACACCGGACACTGAGGACAGGAAATTTAGTTTTTCGAATTTTTACTGGCATATAGACTGATAACATCTCATCTGACAGCAGATACTGAATCAGGACAACGCACTTCTCTCAGAATCTGACAGAAGTGTCACCAGTTTTCACACATATCGGTAACACTTTACAATAACAGTACATGAATAATCATGTATTAATACATGAATTAATAGTTTATTAAACATGAACTCATGATTAGTGAAGATATGAACTTATCATGAACAAATGAGGAGCTATCATGAACTAAGACAGGAGTCATAAGGATTCATGCATGAATAACAGCAGCATTAATACATGTTAGTACATGTTTGATAATTAATCCATTAATTAACATATATTGGTAAACTAAATCAAACAGGCAATATTTCTTTCCAAGAAAGAAATATTTCTTTTCTGAAATACATATTAAAATGTATTATTGTCATAATTTAAACCATTTTTATCAGAAGCTTCATCTTAAATATTACTGAAAGCCACAGGAATAGTTTTTCATTACTTTCACTGATCACCCTTATCAAACATAGAAAATACTAAATCTGCTAAATTTTATCTCAAAAGGTCCCAGTCTGTTTTGTGATATTCTCTTTCCATCAAACTAAACCTACTGTGACTTATAACAGTTCCTGAGAAATCCAGTTACCAAAAAATAACCAAACAGGAAACATACAGTAAAGTCAGGAAGTGAGGGTTCGTCTGCTGGGATCCGTACAGTTCTCTCTCCACCCAGACACAGGCCGTGATGATACTGTACCTCCATTCTCTTAACTGGGCTGAATACTAGTTATACTAGTTACATGTGTATTTGATAGTAAGTTTATGATAAACCATGAGCTGAATTTGATAAGTACAACCCCAAATCAGAAAAAGTTGGGACAGTATGGAAAACGCAAATAAACAAAAAAAAAGAAGTGATTTCTAAATTTACTTTGACTTGTATTTCATTGCAGACAATATGAACACAAAATATTTCATGTTTTGCCTGGTCAACTTCATGTCATTTGTAAATATGCATCCTTTCCTGTCATTCAGACCTGCAACACATTTCAAAAAAAGTTGGAACAGTAAAGCATTTACCACTTTGTAATGTTGCCATTCCTTGTCACAACACTTAAAAGACGTTTAGGGACTGAAGACACCAAGTGATGAAGTGTTTCAGGTGTAATTTTGTCCCATTCTTCCTGCAAACAAGTCTTAAGGTGGGCAACAGTACGGGGTCTTCGTTGTCACACATTCTCTATTGGAGACAGGTCGGGACTGAGGCAGGCCAGTCAAGTACCCGAACCCTCTTTCTCCGCAGCCAGGACTTTGTAATGTGTGCTGAATGTGGTTTTGCATTGTCTTGTTGAAATATGCATGGACGTCCCTGGAAAAGATGTCTTCTTGAAGGCAGCATATTATGCTCCAAAATCTCTATGTACTTTTCAGCATTAATGGTCCTTCACAGAAGTGCAAGTTACCTTTACTAAGGGCACTGACACAACCCCATACCATGACAGACCCTGGCTTTTGGACTTGTTGCTGGTAACAGTCTGGATGATCCTTTTCTTCTTTGGCCCGGAGCACACGGCGTCCATTCCTCCCAAAAAATACTTCAAATACTGCTTCATCTGACCACAGTACACGTTTCCACTGTGTGATGGTCCATCCCAGATGCCTCCGAGCCCAGAGAAGTCGACAGCGCTTCTGGACACTGTTAACATAGGGCTTCCTTTTGGCACAGTACAGTTTTATCTGGCATTTGTGGATGTAACTACGTATTGTGGTACTTGACAAAGGTTTGCCAAAGTAGTCCTGAGCCCATGTGGTGATATCGCTTCTAGATGAATGACGATTCTTGAGGCAGTGCCGCCTGAGGGATCGGAGATCACGGTTGTTCAGCTTAGGCTTGCGCCCTTGTCCTTTACGCACTGAAATTCCTCCAGATTCCTTGAATCTTTTAATTATGTTATGCACTGTTGAATGTGAAATATCCAAATCTCTTCCAATCTTTCTTTGAGGAACATTGTTTTTAAACATTTCAATAATTTTCTCACGTATTTGTTGGCAAACTGGCGATCCTCGGCCCATCTTTGCTCCTAAAGGATTAGACCTTTCTTGGATGCTGCTTTTGTACCAAATCATAATTACAATCACCTGTTGACATCACCTGTTTCAAATCACATCATTATTTAACCATTTTACCTCATTACTAGCCCTAAATTGCTGCTGTCCCAACTTTTTTTGAAATGTGTTGCAGGTCTGAATGACAGGAAAGGATGCATATTTACAAATGACATGAAGTTGACCAGACAAAACATTAAATATTTTGTGTTCATATTGTCTGCAATGAAATACAAGTCAAAGTAAATTTAGAAATCACTTCTTTTTTTTTTTATTTGCGTTTTCCATACTGTCCCAACTTTTTCTGATTTGGGGTTGTAGTAGTTAACAGTGAATTAATCATAATGTGCCCCCTCAAGTAAAGTCATGACACAATGATGCACTAACAAGCCATGAGTTGATGTTAGTGTATGGTTAGTTAATAATGAATTAATCATGATGTGCCCCCTCAAGTAAAGTCATGACATAGTCATACAGTAACAAGCCATGAGTTGATGTTAGTGTATGGTTAGTTAACCATGAGTTAGTAATGCCGTGCCTCCTGAAGTAAAGTCATCACACAATGATGCACTAACAATTCATTCATTACAAAATGAATAAACATATACACTAAGAATCCTTATTCCTTTACACCCATGGTACAAAAAACCCAAAGATAAAAAGTATTTGTAGGCTAGTTCTTTTATTTATATTTATATAATTAAACATATATGGACTTAAAAGAAAGCCCAAACATACCTGTAAAGACACACTTAAGGCATGTTTACATGTAAAACAGGGCGCATCCACCGGCTAATGCTAATCGAAGCATATAAGTTACATTTTAAACAATTAAAAAATACAGTTAATTAAAGTACACACCTCCAGAAATATCCCAATACAACAATCATACAAACATGTCTTAAATTATTATTTCGTTAACCAAAGCAGTCGACATATATTATTTGATGAAAATGCCAGGAAGGAACACAACTAACGCGCTAGGAGCACCGAGAGCGCCACTAATGAGTGTCCCACCAGAAACAAACCCTACATACTGTAGTTCTGGGAAGAAAACTAGCTGTGAATAAACGTAGCCTAATTGAACTATAAAAATCTGAAAACGGTTTATATCAAATTAAAATGATTAGTGATAGTTATTAGTCTATTTTCCACGTTTGATTAGACACGTGTGTATTTAATGGCTCACAAAAATGGCTAAAAATCACAAAGCTGCAGATGGCAGATTATAATAGGCTATTACAGTTTAAATTATGACAGTATTAAATCACATGTTTAATTCAAAGTCAGAGTACTTCTTATTTATTCTTAAGGAGCCTGTTTGATTTAGTTTACCCATACATGTTAATTAATGCATTAATTATCAAACATATACTAACATGTATTAATGCTGCTGTTATTCATGCATGAATCATTATGACTCCTGTCTTAGTTCATGATAGCTCCTCATTTGTTCATGATTAGTTCATATCTTCACTAATCATGAGTTCATGTTTAATAAACTATTAATTCATGTATTAATACATGATTATTCATGTACTGTTATTGTAAAGTGTTACCCACATATCTTTCAAAATAAAGATGGCATCGAAAAAACAGAGAGTTACGTTTGTTGTTGTTTCTTTGACTGCACACAATGCGACTCACTCAAAACAGTCTTGCAACCCACCAGTTGAGAAACATTGACGTAGTCTATAGTATCTGTTGTTCGCCATTCACTGTTGTTCTGCTGGAGCTCATTCGGCACCTGTACCTGACTTGCACCTGTCGCTGAGGAGATCTTGGAGTGCACATCTGACGTCTGAAGTCTAACGTTTTTTGTGGTCTTAAAGAGACGGTTTTGCGTCTAAATAAACAAAATTATTGTCAAAAAAAAACAAAGACAAAAAGATACACAGCAGTTGTGAGCGGGGTGGCCAAGCTAAGGCCAAGGGTAAACGCGGCCACCCCCTAGCTCCGCCACTGCCCATCACACACACACACACACACACACACACACACACACACACACACACACACACACACACACACACACACACACACACACACACACACACACACACACACACACACACACACACACACACACACACACACACACACACACACACACACACACACACACACACACACACTGCCCCTGCCCCTAAACCTACACATCACAGGAGACTGTGCAGTTTACTTTCTGTGAAAAAAAAATTCATTCTGTGTGATTTATAAGCATTTTGAAAAGTGAGGACATGGGGAACGTCCTCATATTTCACCCTCTTTTTGTAATACCTATGTCATTATTATACACATTTGTGTCCTGATATTTCACAAAAACATGCCCACATACACACACACACACACACACACACACACACACACACACACACACACACACACACACACACACACACACACACACACACACACACACACACACACACACACACACACACACACACACACACACACACACACACACACACACACACACACACTGAAGTTGGAGCTGAAATCCCCTGCTAGGATCTGGAAGTGGGCGTTTCTCAATTTGAAGGCTGCATCCTTCCTATAGACCAGTGGTTCCTAACCGCCTTCCTGCAGACACACCAACACTGCACATTTTGCATGTCTCCTCAACCAAACACACATGATTCAAGTCAACAGCTTATTAACAGAGACTCCGAAACATGAATTGAGTGTGTCAGACAGAGGACACATGCAGAGTGTGCAGTGCTGGGGCGCTCCAGACACGTTCAGAACACTCTGTGATTTTTAATGATGACCAAAAACATGATTTCTTCACCCTTGACTGAACCTGAACGTTTCAAGATGTAGGAAATACAGCTTTCGATTGAAAACACTTTTATTTAAAAATAAAAAAGACATTAATTGCCACTCTAGCCAATAGCTGGTGGCAGAGGAGCATTTATTGGCTCATATGTCCTGTAATATTTTGTTGTATTACCACTTCATTTTTTTACCAATTTTCATGTTTACGTTTTCGCCATTCAGAATAATGTTACTTTTTCAGCATTGCCAGAGTGCTAAAGTGCTAACAGCATCGCGCTTCATCTGCAATCGTTTACAGTTACATGATGGTAGATACGAATTAACTTGTTGCAATTTCACTTTAATGGAACATTTTTGGGGTGACAAATGGAGCTTCTGACAACAGCGTCTCGCTGGATTTTCTTTAATATTAACGTAATGTACATTTTTCTTGACAGCTTTCGTCGTCATGCTGGTTAAGATGGTTCAGCATGCTAGTTCAGAATCAAGGTGTAAATACATTTTTTATCAATGAAGGTAAGTTAAGAATCTTGTGCTACTGCTTAGAAATGTACTTGATGATGAATGCATTGTACCTTCTGTGTTGAAAATAACATTTCTGACAGTAAAACCAAACTGATAGCGTGTTGACTTATGTATCTGAATGCACACATGTATTTTTAGTCAAATACAGATTACACTTAATAACCTTAATCAGGGTTTGTATGAACACTATATTAGTGTGGACATAAGTTTATTGGTGTTAAGATATTGACACACCTAGTGTAGTTTCAATACTAACTTGGTGTAAATTGAGCGGAGGGAAACACGCATGGTGTTAACGGAAAACACTTACAGTGTTGTTTTTACTCTATGCAAGTGTTAAAAGAAGCAACACTATTTAAAGTGTTAGTTTAACTCTATTTAGTGTGACCGATATAAACCCCGAAAAAAGTGTTATTTTTCAAACTGTGAGAGTTAATTTAACACTTTAAAATTGGCTGTGTAGAGGTATGTATCATACTGAATGAGAAATGTAAGCGTGCGTCAAACAGCTGAGTGTGGTGCCCTAAGATAAGGTCCACTATTAACTTGGGATATTGTGTACTGTAGTGAACTTTAAGAGTGGGGGAAAACGGACTGTGGACTGTGTAACCTTTTCTGTGAAACAAAAGGTAAATGTGTCTACAATAATTATCCTAGTTTTCAGTGACATTTACATTAATTATAAACCAAGTATGAAAAATGTCCAGAGTTTTCATATTATTAGATTTTTTAACAAAAATCTAATTTGTACCAAGGGGGCGTTTTACCACACAGGTGGGGTAAAATGCCCCCATCATGTGGAGTAAAATGTCCCCCCCAGGGTGGGGTAAAACACCCCCTAGAGGTGGAGTAAAATACCCCCCACAAGTGGAGAAAAAGTCCCCCCCAGGGTGGGGTAAAATACCCCCCACAAGTGGGCTAAAATGTCCCCCAGGGTGGGGTAAAATACCCCCCACAGGTGAGGTAAAATGTCCCCCACAGGTGGAGTAAAATGTCCCAGAGGGTGGGGTAAAATACCCCCCACAGGTGGAGTAAAATGCCCCCCAGAGGTGGAGTAAAATACCCCCCAGGGTGGGGTAAAATGTCCCCCACAGGTGGAGTAAAATGTCCCAGAGGGTGGGATAAAATACCCCCCAGAGGTGGAGTAAAATACCCCCCAGGGTGGGGTAAAATGTCCCCCACAGGTGGAGTTAAATGCCCCCCACAGGTGGAGTAAAATACCCCCCACAGGTGGAGAAAAAGTCCCCCCCAGGGTGGGGTAAAATGCCCCCCACAGGTGGGGTAAAATGTCCCAGAGGGTGGGATAAAATACCCCCCACAGGTGAAGTACAATGCCCCTCACAGGTGGAGTAAAATGTCCCCCACAGTTGGAGTAAAATACCCCCCACAGGTGGAGAAAAGAGAAAAAGTACCCCCAGGGTGGGGCAAAATGTCCCCCACAGGTGGAGTAAAATGTCCCAGAGGGTGGGGTAAAATGTACCCCCCAGGGTGGGGTAAAATGCCCCCCACAGGTGCTGTTAAATGTCCCAGAGGGTGGGGTAAAATACCCCCCAAAGGTGAAGTAAAATGTCCCCCATAGATGGAGTAAAATACCCCCCACAGGTGGAGTAAAATGCCCCCCCCCCCAGGGTGGGGTAAAATGCCCCCACAGGTGGAGTAAAATGTCCCAGAGGGTGGGGTAAAATACCCCCTAGAGGTGGAGTAAAATACCCCCCAGGGTGGAGTAAAATGTCCCAGAGGGTGGGGTAAAATGTCCCCCACAGGTGGAGTTAAATGCACCCCACAGGTAGAGTAAAATGCCCCCCCCCCCACAGGTGGAGCAAAATGCCCCCCACAGTTGGAGTAAAATACCCCCGAGGGTGGTTTAAAATACCCCCTAGAGGTGGAGTAAAATACCCCCCAGGGTGGAGTAAAATGTCCCAGAGGGTGGGGTAAAATGTCCCCCACAGGTGGAGTTAAATGCCCCCCACAGGTGGAGTAAAATGTCCCGCACAGGTGGAGTAAAATACCCCCCAGGTTGGGGTAAAATGCCCCCCACAGGTGGAGTAAAATGCACCCCACAGGTGGAGCAAAATGCCCCCCACAGGTGGAGTAAAATGTCCCACACAGGTGGAGTAAAATACCCCCCAGGTTGGGGTAAAATGCCCCCCACAGGTGGAGTTAAATGCACCCCACAGGTGGAGTAAAATGCACCCCACAGGTGGAGCAAAATGTCCCACACAGGTGGAGTAAAATACCCCCCAGGGTGGGGTAAAATGTCCCCCACAGGTGGAGTAAAATGCACCCCACAGGTGGAGCAAAATGCCCCCCACAGGTGGAGTAAAATTTCCCACACAGGTGGATTAAAATGCCCCCCAGGGTGAGGTAAAATGTCCCACACAGGTGGAGTAAAATGCCTCCCTCCCCACAGGTGGAGTAAAATACCCCCCAGGGTGGAGTTAAATGCCCCAGAGGGTGGGGTAAAATGCCCCCCACAGTTGGAGTAAAATGCACCCCACAGGTGGAGTAAAATGACCCCCAGGGTGGGGTAAAATGCCCCCCACAGGTGGAGTAAAATGCCCCCCACAGGTGGAGTAAAATACCCCCGAGGGTGGGGTAAAATGCCCCCCACAGGTGGAGTAAAATGCACCCCACAGGTGGAGCAAAATGCCCCCCACAGTTGGAGTAAAATGCACCCCACAGGTGGAGCAAAATGCCCCCCACAGGTGGAGTAAAATGTCCCACACAGGTGGAGTAAAATACCCCCCAGGGCAGGGTAAAATGCCCCCCACAGGTGGAGTAAAATGCACCCCACAGGTGGAGCAAAATGCCCCCCACAGTTGGAGTAAAATGCACCCCACAGGTGGAGCAAAATGCCCCCCACAGGTGGAGTAAAATGTCCCACACAGGTGGAGTAAAATACCCCCCAGGTTGGGGTAAAATGCCCCCCAGGGCAGGGTAAAATGCCCCCCACAGGTGGAGTTAAATGCACCCCACAGGTGGAGCAAAATGCCCCCCACAGTTGGAGTAAAATGCCCCCCAGGGTGGGGTAAAATGTCCCACACAGGTGGAGTAAAATGCCCCCCAGGGTGGGGTAAAATGTCCCACACAGGTGGAGTAAAATGCCCCCCAGGGTGGGGTAAAATGTCCCACACAGGTGGAGTAAAATGCCCCCCAGGGTGGGGTAAAATGACCCCCACAGGTGGAGTAAAATGCCCCCCAGGGTGGGGTAAAATGACCCCCACAGGTGGAGTAAAATGCCCCCCAGGGTGGGGTAAAATGACCCCCACAGGTGGAGTAAAATGCCCCCCAGGGTGGGGTAAAATGCTGGTCAGACGCTCTGGTCCCCACTCTGACAAAGCAATTTGCTTTACGTTTACAGTACAGGCATGTTTTAGCTTAAAATAAAAAAGACAAGCCAAAATAACAGTAGATAAATATGTATATTTATCAATTAACCATTTTAAAAATCAACCTTTTTGAAAAATATTGTTAGCTGATGCTAATGTGAGGTATTTTTTTAAAATATTAAGTCCAAATATTTTTTATTCAACCACCAGTAAGGATTACATTTGATGGAAACACAAAGAATGTGATGTTCAGACCATGGTAACTATGGCAACTACAGTAGTTATGACAGTGGGATACTCGGGCGCTTTATTTTTTTACAGTCTATGGCTTTACCCCACAGACTAGGTTTGGAAAAATATAATTTTCATTCTCTATATTTTCTTTAAATAACAAGTACTCACTAACTACAGGCCTTGCTGTTCTCACTTCATATAAAACTGTGATAAAACTGTATTTCTTACTGTTAAACATTATTTTCTCTCAACGTTTTCTCTCAGGTACGCCAGCAGTGTAAGCTTCGGGTGAAAACTTTTACATCACTCTGGTCAACGTAGCAACAACAAAAACATATCTTGGTTTTATCAAGTGGTTATTTTGGGAAAAACAACAGTATGGGGCCATTTTACCCCATGGGGGCGTTTCCCACCTCTCTACCCTATGGAGAAAATTCAGCGTGAAACAATTAAAGAATAATAGCTCCTAAAATGTAACATAACAGTAGAAGTATTGTTAAGTATTGAGTGTAGTGTAAAGTGTAGTGTTAGCATTAAACTCAGGACGGTGAAACTTCTGTGGAGTGAAAACTAAATCGTCCCCTTGGATTTATAAGGTTCTATCTGACATTTTTGTCAAAATTGAGTTATTCACATATTCTTATTCTGTGACAACTTCTTTACATTATGTGATGTTGTTTTTTAAGTTTTTAAGCTTTTTGGAACTTTTTATTTAGAAAATAAAAAGGTTCTTTCTACACAGTCAAATGGAAGGCAAAACACTTTAAAGCTCAATATCTCCAAACCAGTCGGAATGCAGATAGAACCTTATAATTCCAAGGTGGCGAAATGTAGATTTTAGAAATCAGTTTATGACAATGACTAAAACGGTACTATATTTCTGAGAAAAATGCAACGCCCCAAACTGTGGGAAGATTTTGCAAAGGTGCGAAGAGCTCAGCTTCTCAAAGTGAGAGTGCATAAACAGGAAACCATTTTATTTTGGCATGAGCCCCAATATTTCCAGTGCTTCTTTTGAGATTTGCAACAGATCTGTACACAGGAAGCTAAAGGAGATTGACTGTGAATTGAAAAAAACAAACAACCCAAAAAAACGAATGAATGGTGAGCAGGCACTACCCTTACAGGTCGGGGCTTTGCACGCTTCAGATAGCCACAGAGCAGATTTTTACAGCTTCACCACATTTTCTGCTAAGACACTCAAAACACGTACTGTGCTAGCGTCGCCGGCTCTTTCCACATGACATGTGCTACTGTGGCATGGACGTGGCGCTGCCCACACAGCATATGTGTCTCTGGAGTGATCAACCGTGCAGTGCATAAGTGCGAAATTGCATTGCATGGTGATAACAGTCCTAACCTCACGAGTAGAGTGGAGAGAGAGAGAGAGAGCAGGAGATGACTGGTCTCTTTGTGCTAGTTGGCTCCAGGTACAGGCAGATGGTCTGCGACGTGAAACACCCTCAGACCTCTGAACGGTTGCATCACCAACACCTGTCATTTCTCTCAGTGAGCCGCAGAACACCCCACCGCACACATGTGTCATGAGCTGCACGCTGCAGTCAAATCTGTCTGCAGATTACACTTTCAGTTCGATGAGTTAAGAAGAGGCAGTTTTGTTTAAAAAAAATATTTGTGGCAAAACAAAACGGAGCACGTGCACAATAAGTGTCCGATTCTCACTTTTAACTTAGCATACATAACACTTATAAAGCGCTTATTCTGCATGACCATATTAAAGGATTAGTTCACTTCAAAATGAACATTTCCTGATGATTTACTCGCCCCCATCTCATCCAAGATGTTCATGTCTTTCTTTCTTCAGTCGAAAAGAAATGACGTTTTTTGAGGAAACCATTCCAGGATGTTTCTCCACATAATGGACTTCAAAAGGTCCAAACCAATGCAGTTTCAGGGTGCTTTCACATCTCTAGTTCGGTTCATTTGGTCCGAACCAAGGGCAAACAATTATACATTGTAGCATTTTTCAGCTTTTTTGGGTTCTTTTCACACCACACTGATTGCTTTGGTCCGAACCAAGGGGGTAATCCAGCAGCCGGAAAGCGTACCTTCCATAGGGGCGGCCATTGCTAACCAAGCTATCACCTGCTGTTAGCATCCCATTGACTCCCATTCATTTTGGCGTCACTTTGACAGCGAATAACTTTACATCTGAGGCGTTTAAAGCAGCCTGGTCTCATTGCGAAAATGTACCTCTGGCAACGTTTTTGCAAACCCCAAAATACGTACCAATATGTACATATCACTGCAGTTTCAAAGTGATATGTCCACTGGGTGCCGCCAAAAGCTTCGTTTTTTTCCCGGAACAGATGAGCGTCAATCTGACGTTTTGTGACATTGTTTTTTTAACGTACACCTACACTAAACCCTAAACCTAACCGATAGTGTTAACAAAAGCAAATGTGACAAAAATACAATAGTAACCATGTCTTGTTAGCTTGTGTGAATTCATCTTTGAGCTCTTTTATCATGACTTGTCTTTCACGGGATTCGTACCTGAGATTTCATTATTACAAGTAGAAATCTGTACCAGCTGAGCTACTGAGCAAACTTATTATATAAAAAAAGCCGAGCATATGGAGCAGATTAAGTGACGCAAACTCCAAAATGTATTCATTTACATGGAAAAAAAAAAAGATAAAAAGTGCTTGCTGTTTTACTGCCTCTAGTGTTCATTTGACTTTGAAACTGCAGAGATATGTACTTATTGGTACGTATTTAGGCGGTTTGCAAAAACGTTGCCAGAGGTACATTTTCATAATGAGACCAGGTTGGTTTAAAGACTCCATTTGTCCATTGTTTATTTCTAAAGAAACACGGCAATGTATAAAAGGCTCCATTACCTTGTATCTTACACTATCACCCTGTAGAAGCCATTTTTGTAAAAAATAGGCTAATGATTGCGTCATTACCACGCGACTCTGTCGCACAGTAGAGAAATTACCGTATAGACCCAAGGAGAAGCTCGCAGGCAATCTTTTACTGTCTATGAGTAGGCAATCGGGGGGACGTGGAGGCATAAAGTCCGATAAAGTCAAGGGAGAAGCATGGGGAGAAGCCCATAGAGAGACAAAATATTTCAACAACCTGATTCAGATTTCACTTTGCACAACTACTAGAGGACTTACAACTGTCATGTCTATGGGGTCGCAGTGTCCATTTCTTTTACTGTCTATGGTCCGAACCAGTTGAAACAAACCAAAATGCAGTCACATGATAACATCCACATCACTCATTGGCCATGGCGTATTTCCTAAACTGATTTTCGATTGGTCAGAATTTACATGCGGGAAGATTTCCAACAGAAGAGGAAAAGCCAGCAAACAACACGGAGACAACACAACTATGGAGCGACGACTGCGCGGGTTGGTTTTGTCCCTGGCCATAATATTATATTACATTGTTTGTAGTATACACCACAATATGCAAACAATACATTTCTATACTGAAGAGCCTAATATGGTCATCAGACCAAATTTCACCTCCTCACTACTCCAAGTTTGTCCGCGAGCTGCCATGCTAAAGTGCAAACTGTCAACAAATACTTCCTCATCCCATAATGCACAGCGCAGCGACTACGGCAGCTGGTTTAGTCCAAAAATGATCAGTACTTTTTGCAGTTGGGTCTGTTGGAGGTCGGATCACGTTCTCACCACAAACGAACCTCTCCAGAGTTAGTTTGAGAGCGTACTGACACCACCTCTTCAAGGTGCGAGACACCCGAGTGCGATTGCTGCTTTCACACCTGACCAAACGAACCGCACCAAAGGGGAAAACCAACTCTAGTACGATTCAACCCAACTAAATGAGGCGGGTGTGAAAGCACCCTCAAAGGAAGGGGTTCAGAGGCTCTGCACGATCCCTGACGAGGAATAGGGTCTTATCTAGCAAACCATCCGACATTTAAAAAAAAAAAAAAAAATGTATATACGTTTCAGCTAAATTGCTCATCTTGCTCTGCGACGTGCCACGGATTGTGCAATCACGTCGGAATGGTCATTCTAGCCGAAGTACCGCCCCAAGCGAACGTGCGAAGACTAATACAAACCACCCACATTGACAGCTTGCCCATCCTGTCAGATCCATAATAATACCATTTACATATTTTAAATGTGATTTATTTTGTCATGCATTAGAACTCTATTCTAATATTAATAAAAATATGCTAATTTTGTCTCTTCAGTTACGTCACGCCAGTAGTAATGTTATGTTCTTCTTCGTGGCAATATCCGGACTCGATTTCAACTAGTAGCGCCTTTTTTGTTATTAAAAAAATTGTCTAAACTGCCATTTATGACACATTTAAGAAAGAAACAAAGACGACATAACACTTTTGTCGTTTGAAAGTGAACTTCAATTCAAAACCCAGCCAACTCCGACTTGTTTAGAACAGACATAAGCCATACAAGGTAAGCTACTAGAGGTAGGTTTTTAGTCTGGCCCGCCGTGGCATGGCATTCGCATGTAATATTTGTGAGCAAGTGGTTTTCTGAAATGTACATAAGCCACATGTACACTCTAAAAAAAAAGGTTCTATATGGCACCAAAAATGGTTCTTGGCTCGTAATCATAGGGGAACCTTTTTAAGTGCTATATAGCAGGGGTACTCAATTAGAAACCTAAAAGGTCCACTCACCAAATTTTCCTTACGTCCAGGGTCCGGAACAGTGATGGTCAAAATCCAAAAACAGAACTGCAACAACAAAGGTGGTGAATCCCCCAAAACGTTCAAACTATGTACAAAAGGTGTTGTTGTCTGGCCTTATTAGTGTGAAAAGTGACACCTTTTTTGTGCCACCGGTTCTTTAAACTTAGGCATAAAAGGTGTGAGGGCCAGACGGAGGCACTGATGTAAGTGTTCATTACTGAGGGTGCTCCAGTATTTGTTTTCACCATATTCATGGTTGAAAAGGCAGACTCACAACAGTATGTTGAGGGAAACATGGTGAGAATTTGAAGGGCCATCTTCTGCAAGAAAGGGACACCTGCTGCAGGGACCATCTTAGTCCAGAAGATGGTAGGGTCACAGAGAGACTCCTGAAGTGCAAGGTTTTCCTGAAGCTCAATTAGCTCTGTTTGAGGAGAAGCAGCACTAGCCCATGGGCAGATTTTCAGGGCTTCAGTTGAAAATTCTGTGATGTTTTTGACAAGGAATGGATTTTCCATGCATAGTAAGACTTGTTTTCCCAGAGGGAAATCCCCAAAGCGAGTTTGGAAATTTTCAATCAGTTTGTCCAGGAATTCAGCATGATTGTGATGATGTGTTCCTGCTGTTTGATTCAAAAGCTTTGGGAAGTGAAACAGGTCCTTCTGTAAAGCCGCGTTTCCACCGCAGGAACTTTACCCCGGAACCAGAAACTTTGGGGGGGAACTCGGTGTGTTTCGACCGCAGGAACCAGGGTCTAAATGAAGTTCCGGGTAAATATTTCCCCCTCCAAACGGCCCTGCTTGCGAGGTGGGACTTTACAAAAGTTCGCGAACTTTCGGGGGTGGGACTTGGGCGCTGAACATGCTGATTGGTTGAGCTCTCGCAGCTATTTTTTTTTTCCACCGCCATATTTACAAGTCTTTTGCGAGGTGGGTTCCGTGGGTTTTGCGTTCAGTAAATATTTTTTTTGCAACAATGGAGTTCAACAAAAAATTCGACCGATGGACCGACGACGAGGTTCAGGCTTTATTGAGCATATATGCGGAGGAGGACATCCAGCGGGAACTGGAAACGGCGACCCGTAATGAAAAGGTATACCTGAAGATATCGACTCGGTTCCAGTCACACTGGAAAACAGTGCAGAGAGAAGTTGAAGAAATTAAGACAAGATTACAAGAAATTAAAGGATCATAACAACCGGAGCGGTTCCGACCGGCGTATCAACAAGTGGTATGACCGCCTGGACGCGTTGTTGGGACAGACCGTCCTTTTCTAGGGCAGCGGTAACGAAAGACTCGGCTAGTGCGTTGTTGGAAACCATCCAGGAATCTGAGTGGGTTGAAGGTAAATATATCATCTTGGTATCATCTATTAAACTCGTTGCAGTGTTTAAACACGTTGCAGTAACTTTTTTCAACGTGCTTTTCCAGACGTAACGAGTGGCCCTGATGAATCGCAGGCAACGGAGACCAGCGTGTTTCCCCCGCGGTCACCAGTACGTTATAAAGCTGACAAAAATGTGTATATATTTAAAAACTGATGTGTAATCCTTAATGGTTTTGTTGTTTTTAATTGTAAACTTAAATTGCCCATGATAAAAATTGCACACTGGGCATTGTTCAAGCTGGGCAAACAATTGTTCATTATTTGTAGTGAAAACACTTTAAATAATTAATTGATGGTTTCTATTGTTTCATGGTTGCCTTGTGTATTAATTTCCATGTGTTTCTGTGCAATTTTTCTACTTAGAGAAAAGGAAAAGGGACTGTGACTTTTTTGATGCACTGAGGGACATGGAGGAAGCTAACCGGGCCGTCCTGCAGCATGGACAAGAACAGCCTGACCAATATATGCAGCTGTTACTGGATGGCCAGGCCGAGGAGAGATGAGGAGGCAAGAGCTGGCATTCCACCAATCAGAAGCGGAAGAAAGCAGACGGCAGCAGAGGGACTTTCAGACCGGGTTTCTGTCTGTTCTTGGACAGTTTGTCCAGTCGTTCAAGAAGTAGCCACAATGACCAGCCGCTTGAATGAAGCATTTGCTCTACCACACTTGTACTTTATATATTGTACGTGTTGGCACAGCTCTTGGAAAGGTTACTGAAAAATACACTTTTTTTATATTGTTGTTTTCACATTTTATATTTTCATTTTATTGTTCTAGTAATTGATTTGTCTTTGCACACTTTTATTTTAATTTTGTAAGAACTAATCTGTCTAAAATAAAGTAAAATGTCACTGTGTCTTTAATTTCCACATTCTAACTATATAACCACATTCTAATTGTATTCATATAGTGTAGGAAGCAAATAAAAGGGCTGCTGCTCGCAAGTCTTTCTGAATATGCACATAAACATATCTAGAAAACCCAAATATTATATTTTTAAATGTATAACTATGTGAATGTAGTATAATAACTTATAACCACAACTTAAGTGAAGCCATAAGTGTGGTCCTGCTTCATTTCAAATTTGAGGAAGAAGTCTCTAAAATTATGCATTTAATGAAGCATATTGTAATACTAGTCATATGATTTTTTTTTTGTGAATGTTAAGAGATGTTATTGTGATAAAAAATAAAATACTTGCAGTCTAGTACCTAATCTTTCAACTGTTTAATTCAGTCTATTGTTTTCATTCAATTAACTTTTCACACATCTGTCATGACTGAAACCTCATTATCCTTTTATAGAAAATGTTTTGTTTTGGAATTGAGCTATTACAACACATTCAGATTTTGGATTGCCCATCATCCCATTTTGCATTAAAATGGTCAAACCAGGTGAAAGTGCACGTTTAAATAAACAGTGTTGGTAATGTGTGTACATAATCAGCAAAAGCAGCGCTGCTTGCATCACCTACACTTGTTATTGTTGCAGACAGTATCGCGCAAAAGTGATTACTGTCCGTCGGTAACTGGGAGAAGCAGTCGCGCGCATTCCCACGTCACCGGACTAATTTGCCTAATCTCCCCGGTACTTTAGACCGCGGTGGAAACGCAGATTGTAGCAGGTCTGGGGGAGAAAAAGTTCCTGGGAAAAAAGTTCCTGGTACAAATAGTTCCGGGTAATTTCGGTGGAAACGCGGCTTAAGTCACACTTGAACAGATCCAGTTTCTTCTGAAAGGCACAGACAGCTGATGTGAGGTTACACACTGTGTTATTTTTGCCTTGGAGCTTCATGTTCAGATCATTGAGATGGGAGGTAATATCAGTTAGAAATGCAACAATTTCCATTTTTTCTTCATTTTGCATGAATTACACGAATTGTTTTGCTTTTGCACTCTTCTGATCCAACAGAAAGGTTTCCAACTCTTTCCGTAATGTCCAAAAGCGCTCCAGTACCTTGCCTTTACTAAGCCACCGGACATTGTTGTGGAGGAGCAAATCCTCAAATTCTGGATTCACCTCTGTTAGGAATGAGCGCAACAAGCGATGCTGCAGAGCAGATGATGCCCTCAAAAAGTTCACAAGTCTCATTACTGTTGTCATGACCTCTGCATACTTTTCTTCAAGACTGGCACACAAAACCATCTGATGAATTATGCAATGATATGCTATGAGGTCTCAAGCGTGCCACTAATCCCCTCTCTCTTCCAGTCATACATGCAGCTCCATCAGTAGCAATGGAAATAACATGCTTCAGGTCTATCTCTCTGTCTCTCAACATCTGCATCAGTGCTTCATAAATATCATCCCCTCTTGTGTGTCCATGGAGGGCTGTGAGGCCTAACACATCTTCACAGAATTCTCCCTTCTCTTCATCAAAAAATCTGACAAACACCAGAAGTTGTGCGTTGTCTGTGGATTCATCCAAAGCCAATGAAATGGATTTAGCTTTTTTTTTATGCAGACTTCATTTGGTCAAGCAAATCATCAGCAAGGACTTCAGTTCGCTTTACAGCAGTGGAGTCAGACAAAGATATCTGATTTATTTTTTGAATGATGTCATCTTTTTGAGTTCCCTCAAACAGGGCAATTGCTATTTCATTCATGCATTCTTTTCACATCTCCGTGTCAGAGAATGGTTTCTTGTGCTTTCCTAAGACCCATGCCACTCTTAATGAGGCTTCAGTTGCGCGCTCTTGATGGGTGGCTGATCTAACTATTACACTGCATGCTGCTTGATATGATTGCAGTTGTTTGATTTTTCTGGCCCTTACCTCAGATTTTTGGGGGTAATTGTGGTCAAAGTGTCCATGCTTTGAGTCATAATGACGTTTCACGTTACCACTCTTGACAACGGCAACCGTCTCATTGCAAATTAAACACATTGGTTTTGTGCTCCCCGCCGGCAGCACAAATGCATAACTGTCAGTCCACTCTGTCTTAAATTCGCGATTTTCAGAATCGACTTTTCTCTTTTTGTCAGGTTTTGAGCACGCCATGATTTTCGCTTGCAAGGAAAACAGGTACCGTTAGCAGATGGATTAGCGCCTGCGTTGTTGTGAATGACACACACACCCGTGTTGAGTGAGTGAGTTGTCATGGTGATTACAGTGATCACAGCTCCTGATTGGATCTTTGGATTGGACACAGACAATAGATAAACCACATCTAGTAGGAAAACAATATAGGAAATCATGCACGCATGCACCAATAAAAACTTGCTTGGATCATAACTAAATTATAATGTTGATTTTGGCTTGGTATTGCATCTGGGTCCGGACCGCGGTCCGCCTATTGAGTACCCCTGCTATATAGCACCAGCGGTTCTTTGACTAAGGTGCTATATAGCACCGCTACCATATACAGAACATGTTAAGATATGGTGCTATATAGCACCAGAAGTGGTTCCTCTATGATTGCGACAAAGAACCATTTTTGGTGCCATACAGAACCTTTTTGTTTTTTTCAGAGTGTACTGTATTAGCAGTAGCTATGTTTCCATCCAAAGTTGCGAATATAATTTATGCGCAAAAATGCGTTATCGCATAAAACATTTGCGAATACAGCACCGTTTCCATCCAGTGAGTCGAAGAGAACATAATCGTCACTTCCTGATAAACTACCGCTTAAAAATCACTAAGAAACATAGGAGAAGCCACCATATACAATCATTTTCATATATAATAAATGATTTGCGTCTCAGAGAAACTTGTGTGTCTTAATAAACATGTTGTTATGCTTTCAGAGGCAGATGCTGCTGTTTGGGAACACAGTCGTGTAAGACAGTTCTAGGAGGGAAATATACCGAGCATCTTTGACAACAGACTCCTGAATGACCAAACCAGCATTTCAGATGCTGTGCAAACAAGATTTTCCCACTGGTTAGTACAGTTATGCTCTTACATCGCGAAAGTCACATGATTTTCTTTATGCGCATCAAGGAATTTTTCCGGTAAATGCGTTTCCATCGTAGTTTATGCGCATGTTTTCGTATCGGATAGAAAATGTATCCGACTCAAACGAGCGCATACGGTTTTAATGTGCATTTTTATAATTTATGCGCATCTTGGCGTTTCCATTCAGCATTTTCTGATGCGATATCCCAACATGCGCATAAAAATAGGTGGATGGAAACATAGCTATTGACAGGTTGTCGATACAGGACTCGATATAAGATAAATAATATATCTTATATATTATATGATATAAGTTAGTTATCAGGACTCGGGTTGGATCTCTCTCCTGCTTTGATTTTGTTTTCAATTTTTCACACCTGATCGCGCGGAGCTTAGTGCTTACAGGTGAATTATTTTGTTTCTTTGACACTAGTAGCACTAACGGAATTTTAAAAATAAAGCAACCTTGCAAACGGTCCTTCCACACATCGTGCTGTGCTCAAACATCAAAAACGGGGGCTTGATAAGGCATCAAAATGTAGAAGTAGACTAAAAGACAATAGACAATAAAAGGTCCAACATACGAGGAATACTTTTAGCTGTGTTGCTATGTTTCAATCAGATTTTTTTATTTTTCTTCCAAATTAAGGGGTAATGCAAATTATTCCGGCCCACCCACACTTTTAGAGGCCCTTCCACTTTCTGCCACTTTCATCATCCACTTTCTGCCTACGCCACTGATACAAACGCCTCTTTACAAAAAAAACTTCAGAGCATTATGAATCAGCGGTTCGGGGAATCACATGATTTCAGTAGTTTGACAAATTTCGCTGATCTGATTTGCTGATTCATAACGGTTCGAATCTTCATGAAGCAGTGTTTTGAAATCGGTTATCACTATATAAGTCGTTATTTCGTTTTTTTGGTGCACCAAAAATATTCTCTTCCCTTTATAATATTAATATTGAACCACTGTACTCACATGAGCTGATTTAAATATGTTTTTAGTACATTAATGGATCTTGAGAGAGATGTCATTGCTGGCTAAGCAGGCCTCACTGAGCCTTCGGATTTCAACACAAATATCTTCAATTGTGCTCCGAAGATCGACGGTCTTACGGGTGTGGAACGGCATGAGGGTCAGGAATAAATTACATTATTTTCATTTTTGGATGAACTAACCCTTTAAGAACGAGAATCTAGAAGGATATTAAGATATATTGAATACTTTTAGAGTTACAAGCATACATTGGAAAAACAATACTTATGGCACTCAGACAGGTATGTTCTGTGCAATTGAGGTGATAAAAAAATTACAATTACAATTTCTAGTTTCAACATTATTTGTTCTTCAGATATTCCTCTTTAAAAATAAAAAGTATCACCCACATTTGGTTTTTGACCACTGAACTTTACCAGTTTACTCATGGAGCCACATTAAGATCTCCATATCTCTGGGATTGAACCATCGAGGGCCTTTAAAATGAAGCAACCAAAAGAAAAGTTTGTTAAGAACCAGAATCTAAAAGGATATTCAGATATATTTAATACTCCTTGAGTTATAGGCATTTAAACTTGAGACAAAAAACACAAGAAGTGCTTTTTTCCCTATTTTTGAACTATCACCGTTAGCATATACATTTATATAGTTGACAGATTTTACTAATAGACCTACCGATCTCTGTGTGAAAATAAAATAATGATGCTGCCATCTTTCTAAAGTCATTTTTACCGCACTGTAATTTGACTCCAAATCTCAGTTGAAAACTGTCATTTTGACCCCCCTATACAAAACAGTGGATTACTCAGTAAATATACATATGTGACATCTAATATTTTGGCTTTCATTACTATTTATGTTTGTCTTTCTATAACAAAAAAAAAAACAAAAATGTTCAGAGATTTGGTTGATTTGAAAAGGAATGACCCAGTGAAGAAGTGTTTGATAACTTTATTCAATTTCTGTATATTACCTACCTGTTAGATCAAATATTGAAAATGTACTGTCTTTATGTTGTTTCTACATTAATTTGGAGATTAAATGTGAAATTATTACAATTTAAAAAATATTTTCAAAACTTTAATGTTAGGTGCGATGAATCAGGATTAATTACAAAAAATTTACAATGAATGAGTTATTTTTTAAAATAGATTGTCAGCACTTTAAAACGTGACCAGTTCAGCCGTCTACAGTGGCCAGTATAATAGTCTCACAGTCTGTGATACTACAGGAACATCTATAGTCCTCTTGCTGTCTGACACTTCACATGTCTTGAGTCAACGCACCATCTACACCTGTGAAAACACACAATCGTTTAAACCTCATGCACAAGGGTTTTTTTTGTGCACCATCAGATACTGGCTGTTGCGTCTGTAGACATACATTGTGCTTTCTCTCTCTCTCTGTCTCTGTCTCTCTCTCTCTCTCTCTCTCTCTCTCTCTCTCTCTCTCTCTCTCTCTGTCTCTCTCTCTCTCTCTCTCTCTCTGTCTCTTTCTTTAGGCATCTGTTGTGTTCGAATGGTTCTAGAAACAGACGGAACGGTTCCTCTCGTTTATGTTTGCCAGATGTTGAGTAGCTACAGGAGTCTCTGGTTATTGTGCTGATTTGTTATTTGGCCGTACACAGGCCTCTGAAACTGCTCAATAAGTTGTTGGGTTTAACGGATTATTCAATGCCAGTCATAGACTATGAAAACTCATCTATCCATCTAATAATGTTCTGATATTCTAATTCAAATGATTAAAAAGCTATAACAACAAGCAGATTTCAACACTGGCTGACATTTAGTTGGCCAGTCAACTAAAAAAGTTTTGTGTTTTTGCCCGTCATTTACACGTTAACGCATTTTAGGGGGCCTGAAAACGCAAACATTTACAAAGTGACGATCGATTCTGAAAACAACACAGTAAAAAAAATCCCTGTAAAATTTATGGTAAAAAGTGGTTGCCAGAACTTCACCGTAAAAAAATACGGTAGAAACATTTTAGGTTTTACAGATTTAAGTTAAATTTACAGTAAATTACTGTATTTCATTTATTTAAATAATATTAAATTACCAACCTATTGAAATGTTAATATATGTTATGTACCTTTGATATATACTGACAACCACCAATCACAGTGGACATGAATCAAAGCTTTGATGAGGACAATACTCATATATAGAAGGTGCACAGTGTCATTCACACAAACACTAAACACCATCACAGTAACACACGGAATAAAAAAAATGCAATAAACATTAATTTAACAACATTAAATGTAACATAAAACCGTAATGTACATAACTGATTAGAAAAAACTAAGAAGAAACCGTTATTTCAACGAAAATGCATCAAATGTGAAGTATGACGCAGGGAATTCTGGGAATGTCAATTTACGTTTTTTCACTGTAAATTACACAATGGCTTGATATTTTTCACTTCTAAAAACTGTAAATTCAACTAAATATTACTGTAAAATTACATTAAATGTAAGGTTAGATCTATTACAATTATTCACCGTATGTAGTACGGAAACTTTTTCTTAACCAGTTAACAGTTTTTAACTCTAGCATTTTTACAGTCTTTTACCGTTAAAATCACGATAATTTTTTACAGTAATGGAGGTTAAGCGATTATTGTGGCGCTGCTGCATTACGTCCAGCGCACCAGACGCTGTTCCCTATAACTTCTGTAGTTTTAGATAAGGATTAGTTTATATTTAATGTATACAGCAGTGTACAATATTGAATTTCTGTTGTATGCTTTTACTTATCAGAATACCACTGTTAACACACCTTCCTGTTTATTTAATTTGTATTTTGTTTTGTTTTGCTTGTAGGCCTAATTAGTTTCTTTGTTTCTGAAGTATCGTCAATCGTGTAATTTCACTGACATTTAAAATGACTAATATCATGAAATAAGACTTTGATCATATTGCCCACCAATAATTGTTAAATAGTCGTGATTTCAATATTGATCAAAATAATCGTGATTATGATTTTTGCCATAATCGAGCAGCCCTACAGTGTTTTTAGTAATTGTCGATGATCCGTGATCCAAAGTTGACGTCTTAACGCAAAAGATGCAAAGGAAAAACATTTCCGTTTTTAGTACATGGTTATCGTGTAAACGTAACCTTAGATAAAAACAAAATGCACATACATTTTTATCAATCAACTTATCGTCAAAGTGTCAAATAAAGTGACTTAATGGGGACACGTAGCACATTAATAGCATTGTTTCCTGAGAATGACCCAATTACAAGGATGTTTTGACAGTTTTTTTGTTTAGCAGTTTATTATTGTTTGTATAAATGCACAAGCTAGTTATGATGTTAAAATTCTTATCAGAAATGCATTTAGTTATTAGGAATTGCTTTTGCATAGTTAAAGTCTAATTCATTGCCTGACATTTGAAAAATGCTTGTCATTTCAAAGGAACTGATCGCCGGGACAGTCCCCAAGAAACACGCAGTCAGTGCTTCTCTAAATGACTTTACTTTACTTTACTAATTCGACAACATTAGGAGGTGTTTGAACACGTATTAATATTTCCCCACTCGTCCAAGAGGCTCCAGCAGATGTAGGGTGGTTGAGTTTCCATCCCAGACGCATTTCGCCTCGCACACGATGATCGTAGTGAATGGGGAAACTGCTGGTTGAAGATGAAAGGGCAACGTTGTGGGTGGCTGACAGGTGATGTTGCGGTGAATCTGTCTTTTGAAAAGGAAAATGTGACTAAATATATATTTTTACAGGGAAAATACACTTACTGAGGCATGCAATAAGCAATGACAGCAGAAAAGCCAAAACATAGTGGAAGGAGCCAGGAGCCAGACAAAAGGGATGGTTTGTTTGGGCTCATTTTACTCAGTTTCAGTTGACCCTTATACTCCTGCTAAGGTTTGATTGGTTTCCAAATACTGAAAGGTTGAACACTAAAACAGCAGTAAAGGGTCATTTGTGAACTTTTTCTCAGAAGTTCAGCATCCTCAAGTCAATGGCACGTGTCTAAAATGCAGCATTATTATACGTTCCAGTATATCCACAGGTAAAAAAACAAACATATTTAAGCCTTTCACCATTTTTCTGGGATATTAATTGTGTCCAACTTTATATTAACTCTTTCCCCGCCATTGACAGAGATTTCCGAGATTCCGTGTTTTCACTTTTATGCGCTCTTCTGAAAGAGTTCTGAATCTCCTGATCAAAACACAGGCGAAGAAGACGCAGAAACAAGCAATATCATGTAAATCATATGTAAAATAACGTGATCATCAACATTAAACACCTTATAAATCAAAACTGCCTAATGTTCCTGAATGAAATGTCGACCCAGGACGAGCTATAGGACTGTGAAGCTTTGGGGGTGTTGAGAGACTCCATCTGTGTTTTGATCATCGTTCTGAATCCAGTCTGGATATAGTCTGTTAAAAAAAAAAACATTATCTCAGCTTTTTGCTCAAAATGTAGCTTTTTTTTGTTTAAAAGCAGAGGGTCTGTTCTTTCTTGGACATAACACAACACGTAACTTCTATATATCAGATTTAAATTAATCATACATGTTTTTTTTTTTTACATTGTACTGATATTTAAATATACCTACATGTAATTACATGCATAATTCATTTCTGTAATCCCATCTATAACTACACCAAACCCGTCCTAACCTTTCCTGTATCCACTTCAATAGCAGCTGTACCTCCTCGTGTTGCTCAAAGTACAATCTCACACTGTTAATGGCACCCACAAAGGTGTTTAGTTTTGAGGGTAACAGTGATAGAAGGTGAAGAAACTGTATTATTTTTGCGGCCCTATATTATAGAGCATTGAAAACGTTCTACTGTTTTAATAAAGATTACCAATTAACTTTAATCATGGTGAGATTAAATTCAATCATTTCAATTGGTTTGTATTTTCATAATTATTTTGTTAAATATATATAGCGCAGTGGTGTGTAGTGTTCAGAAAAAGTCATTACTTTACAATACATAAAAAAGAAACTAATCACAATTCTATTTTATATTTCTATAAAAGTAAAATATAAGTAATTACTATTTACTAAAACCAAGTATAAATCTCATCAAGTTAGTGTTTATTTTAACATTTATTCCAAAATAATAACTAAAGGCAGTAACAATTTAAGCAATATATTTAATTTTTGAACTGATTTTTAGCACTTCTTTTTAATGAACCTTTAATTTCCCCAAGCTGATTGCTCATTTAAACCCCCCCGCAGTCTTCAGGCCATTTCGGTAGTGATATCTGAGTTGTTTACTTAGCCCCGCCCACACTCCCACAAAATAAGTTTGTACAGTTTACTGGAGAACAACTCATGTTGGTGTGAAATAAACAGTTATGGAAATGTAGAAATGAAAGTTGAAGCTAAAGTTGAAGCTCCAATCTCCTTCCACATGTCAAAATCATCATTCAAAATACATCAGCGTGATAAAATCTTCCTAAAATGACAAACAAACTAAAAATATTTGAAGTGTAATTTGATTGTTTAGTTTGTCTCATGTTCCATTAAATTACATAGAGAGGGCGAGTTTATGACCTATAATGGGACCAACCACCTGGGGGCGATCAAAACGTTTTGGCTTCACTTTTCAGGACTTGTGCGGCACACTTGATTCAGAGGGTGCATTCAATTCGACAGGGTCCCTACGCACTGTTCACTGCTCCCTACTCCCTGAGCACGGTCTATCAGTTGAAGTGGACTTCGCTGACAATAATCGCTCATTTGGAACACCCTCCAACGTCATCAAAGAAAGGCAACGACGGGTGCAGATTATGATATAACATAAATGAATATTGTAATTTACTTTACTTTCAAATTTAAAACCATATAATAAGCATATACATTTACAAAACACACAGTATGTATCTAAAAAATATAATCAAAACATTGTCCATTAGTTTTATTAGTTTACTTGTAAGTTACCTGTATTGACTATGAATAGATTTGAAGCTGCACCTGTCATTCAATATGAAAATACATTTTGATTTGGTTAACTATGTATAAATGTAGGCTATTCTTAATCAATGGTCTTTGTAGCGGTCTCATCTCGTGTGCTTTCTTTCCCAAGTGCAGCTGCACATTCCTGAAGTAAATAAAGTAAAATATAAAAAATGACAGCCCTCAGGTGCTTCTCAACCCTTTTAAATTTGTTTACATATTCATAAAATATAATATACGAATGTAACAGTTATTGCCATAACCATTCATAAATACTCTAGTTTGTATAATAACTATGAATATTCAAATGCATATGTAAATTCCTCCATCGCAGAGCTGTTTAAAAACTCTTCCAACCAACGGCTCTGCACCATCATTAGTTCAGACAGGTGATGCATGCGACGCGCAAAGACAGTTGGGTGATTTTCACTCTCTACTTCCTGTGAAGTGATGTATCGATGTTCCCTTCTTCCCTACGCCGTTCGCAGTACCCTTTGGACTGAACATGTTCACTCCCTTTGGAATGGAATCTCACTTAAGATGGTGGAATACCCTGTGAAGTCCACTTCGCAGTCCACTTACGGTCGAGTGGAACAAACCCAGTCTGATTTGAAACATGGAACACGCATTAAAACAAGAGGCGGGATTTATCGCGTGAACCAATCATAACCAATCACATTCAATAACAGAGGCAAAAAAAATGTACATTGTCTCCTCTCATGTGACTTTCCCCCATTCATTCTCAATTACCCCCCTCTAAACCCACTGCATGCTTTAGGGGGTATTCGAGGCAGTCACATAATGTTTGGTCAGAGATATTGGATTGATCCCTCTAAAAGCCTCAAAGTCCTCCAGAGCTCCAGGGTGTTTGAGGCAGTCACCCAAGCCGACCAGAGGCCACTCTGTTCGGTTAGAAATGTTGGACTGTTCCCTCTAAAAGCCTGGAAGTCTTCCAGAGCTCCAGAGTGTTTAAGGCAGTCACCCAAGCCGACCAGAGGCCACTCTGTTTCGGTCAGAGATGTTGGATTGTTCCCTCTAAAAGCCTGGAAGTCTTCCAGAGCTCCAGAGTGTTTAAGGCAGTCACCCAAGCCGACCAGAGGCCACTCTGTTCGATCAGAGACATTGGATTGTTCCCTCTAAAAGCCTGGAAGTCCTCCAGAGCTCCAGGGTTTGATTGATTGATTGATTGATTTGATTGATTGAAAACTTTATTAATCCCGTTAGGGAAACTGATTTGCCACCAACTTCGACAATACAACCAACAAACTCAACACACAGTTAACACAGATAAGTTAAGAAACTAATAATACCTGATTAAGAGCCAGTATGACATGATACAGTATCACAAATCAAAAGTACAGAAGAAAAAAAAAAAAAAAAAAACATATATTATATTATATATACATTTACATATATACATACATACATATACATATATATATATATATATATATATATATATATATATATATATATATATATATATATATATATATATATGTATATATATATATATATATATATATATATATATATATATATATATATATATATATATATATATATATATATGTATATATATATATATATATATATATATATATATATATATATATATATATATATATACATACATACACATACACACACATACACATACATATATATATATATATATATATATATATATATATATATATATACATATACACATATACATACATATACACATATACATACACATACATTAATGGTGTTCATTGAAATATCTAACCGCTGCAGGGACAAAAGACCTTCTCATTCGTTCACTAGAGCACCGAGGCATTACCAATCATTCACTAAAAGAACTTCTAAGACATTTAAAAATATTGTGGAGTGGATGGCCTTCAAAAAGCAAAACGATTTTTAGTTTTGACCTTATCCTCTTCTCCACAGTGACCTCCAGTAAGTCTGGACTAAGACCAATAATCAAACCAGCCCTCTTGATCAGCTTATTAATCCTATTTTTGTCCTCGACAGGTATGCTGCCCCCCCAGCAAAGTACAGCATAAAAAAGAACACTAGCTAAAATCCCTTGATAAAAAACATTTAACAACTTTGTGCTAACATTGAATGATCTAAGTTTCCTCAAAAAGAAAAGTCTCGACTGGGCCTTCTTCATTAGGACATTTGTGTTCTCTTTCCAATTCAATTTTTCATCTAATTGGACACCTAAGAATTTATATGATTGCACAATTTCAATCAACTGACCATTAATTGTGACTGGAAGGACCTTGTCTTTTTTTTTCCTAAAATCGATCACAAGTTCTTTAGTCTTCTCTACATTCAGTTTTAAAAAGTTAGACTCACACCAGCTGAAGAAAGACTGAACTTCCCTTCTGTATGCAAGATCATCACCCTGATTAGGTAAACCCACTAAGGCAGTATCGTCAGAGAATTTTTGTACCCAACAGGATGGCTGACTATGCCTATAGTCAGCAGTATAAAGTGAGAATAAAAAGGGAGCTAAAACTGTGCCCTGAGGTGCTCCAGTATTAGTTAAAATGGTATCAGAAAAGTTATTACCAAACCTTACAAACTGTGGTCGTGATAAGAGGTAATCTAAAATCCAGGAGATAGTTGTATTGTGCAATTTAAAATCAATTAATTTGTTGGCTAAAATATGTGGCTGTATAGTGTTAAAAGCACTCGAAAAATCAAAAAACATGATCCTAACAGAGCTGGCAGTAGTTTCAAGATGACTGTAAATATTATGGACCATAAAAAGTAGAGCATCATCTACCCCAACACCCTTCCTATATGCGAATTGCAAGGCGGTCCTGAAAAACAGACACCTGCCTAGTCAGATGATCCAGTACAACCCGCTCAAAACACTTCATAATATGTGAAGTTAAGGCAATAGGCCTCAGATTAGTAAGGTTGTTGGACACCTTAGCTTTTTTGGGAATAGGAACAAGGCAAGATGTTTTCCACATAACTGGGATCTTAGCAGAAAAGAGAGACAAAGAAAACAATGAATGAAGAACTGAGCATAGCTGGTCAGCACACACTTTAAGGGTGCGTGGATGAACACCATCAGGGCCTGCTGCTTTATTAGATTTAATACGCCTTAACTGCTTACGAACCTCTTCAATGTTAAAATTAATGGCTGGGCTACAATCCTCAGAGCTGCTCTGCCTAAGATCGGAAAGAACATTCTCGTGTAGAGAAGAAAAATCAAATTCATCAAACCTGGCAAAAAAAGCATTGGCATCATTAGCCTGAATACCCAATTGACATAAACTGGGATTACTGGTCCCATAACCAGTAATAGACTTCATACCATTCCATAGGCCTCTTGTGTTGGTACAGGACATATTTCCTTCAACCCTTTCCTTATATTTTTGTTTGCCCTGTCTGATAATAACCTTCAGCTCTCTTTGAGGGTGTTTGAGGCAGTCACCCAAGCCGACCAGAGGCCACTAAGTTCGGTTAGAAATGTTGGATTGTTCCCTCTAAAAGCCTGGAAGATGATGGATTGTTCCCTCTAAAAGCCTGGAAGTCCTCCAGAGCTCCAGAGTGTTTGAGGCAGTCACCCAAGCCGACCAGAGGCCACTCTGTTCGGTTAGAAATGTTGGATTGTTCCATCTAAAAGCCTGGAAGATGTTTGATTGTTCCCTCTAAAAGCCTGGAAGTCCTCCAGAGCTCCAGAGTGTTTGAGGCAGTCACCCAAGCCGACCAGAGGCCACTCTGTTCGGTTAGAAATGTTGGATTGTTCCATCTAAAAGCCTGGAAGATGTTTGATTGTTCCCTCTAAAAGCCTGGAAGTCCTCCAGAGCTCCAGAGTGTTTGAGGCAGTCACCCAAGCCGACCAGAGGCCACTCTGCTCTGTCAGAGATGTTTGATTGTTCCCTCTAAAAGCCTAGAAGTCCTCCAGAGCTCCAGGGTGTTTGAGGCAGTCACCCAAGCCGACCAGAGGCCACTCTGTTCGATCAGAGATGTTGGATTGTTCCCTCTAAAAGCCTGGAAGGTTTCCAGAGCTCCAGGGTCAAAAATAACTGCGATGGATCACTGGAAGTATGAAAAGTTCCAGGAAAAGACAGGATGCTTTTCTGAAAGTGCATCCCATAGAGGATGCACCATTTGGGGGCGGTAATATAATTAAATACACATAAGAGACATCTCACACTTTTCACCCTAGTGTGGACTCTATGCTGCTGTCTGTGTACCTGGAAGTCACACACATTTCTTTCTTATCCCCGGAAAGCTGGAAAATGACCCCGTCCAAAAATGGAAATCCTGTCATGATGTACTCTTCCTCGTGTCAGTCCTAACTCATAGGTGTTACAATCCATGCTTGTCCTGGACTCCATGTCCCATAATCCTCCCTGTCCCTCACCTGAACTCACTCCATTATTATCTCTCCCGGTCTCCCTGGATTCCCAGCATCTGGTCCTCGTCATTTGCACTCCCTTTATATTGGACTCACTTCCCTGCACTCCTTGTCCATTCGTAATGTTATGCTTATTTTGGTTGGTACGTTGTGTTTTGTTCCTGTTTGAGTCTCTCGTTTAATAAACCTGTCTTTGTTGGAAGTTCGAGTCTACTCATCCCTGCTGCACTACACCAACCCGTAACTGTAGGGTGATTGGGACTTTTTGAATTTCCATCTTGTGTAAGGTTTCTTGTCAAACATCAGTCCAACACATGATACTGTAATACGGAAAATGTTACCTATCCATTTGAACAAGAAACAAGTTCCAATTTAAGGAAAGGACGCATACACTTTTAAGTAAACTGAGCCAAAACCCTTTTTTTTTGGTTGGGTGATTGGGACAGCACATCATTTCATTGATTTAGGCTATAGTAGTGTAAGCATATTTATTACACAAGTTGGTTCACTTTAATTTAATTTCATATGCAAGATTTTCTTCTTTTTTCTGTTCATCATTATTAAGAATATTTATTTTATTTTTTCAATGTCTCAATATTAGTTCATCCTGTAATGGTAAAGAAGGCTTGAACTCCATAACTCATTGAAAAGTGTTTAAACGGTTAAATATAGAAACTGACAAACCTTTGATAGGAAGATGAATATAGTGTATTACTGGAACAAAATCAGTAAATAATAAAAAGTTCAATTTGATCATAATCCAGCTAGTTCATGAACATTTTGTGGTTGATTAGGGGATGCACACATGAAAAGGTTGGGAAACACCAATTTAGAGCAGAGCATATGCAATGGTTATCAATTGCAAGGTTAATCATTTTCTTATCTAGCTAAGCCTTTACGCACTGTCCCAAAACTGTGTTTGGGTGGATGGGACAAAATAAAAGCAACCGAATTATGAAAATAGTGCATCATATTCATGTTTCCATCAAAGGTTTGAGTGAAATAATATGACGATTTTATGACCTTATTATGAAAACCAGCTGTCATTTCCCCAACGTCATGCATTTTAGGGTCAACTTCCTGTTTGATGCCTGCCCCGCCCACCTACATGATATCACACCAATGAGGGCAACCAATTTTGATTATGTGGTCTCAGCTAGGAGTTTTTATTTCCACTCATTAGGCAGGAAAATAAACTCTGTATAGTCATACTGTCCTGTCTGACCTTATGTTCCAATCACCCTTAATTCACCCTATCGATTTCTTTCTTTAGTCTGACACAAAAGAAGATATTTATATCTCCGTGAGATACTTTTGGGGTCTAATTTTGTTTGGAATAATAAAGAGTACTTTGTTCTAATAATTAATAAAAAAAAATTAAAGCTCAATTAACACACAAATTATCACATTCTACAGAAAAATATCATTTTGGCACAGGAAAAAAATATTTCCGACTGAATAATCTGGTGTGCTGTAGTGATATTTGAATTAATTAAGTCAGTTGCAAACATTTAAAATATTATTATTAAATGACCTGCATGTAATTACCTCTGTAATTAATTTCTGTAGTAACCTTTATAATTACACTGTTGACCTTTCCCTTACACCTAACCCTACCCTTAAACTTACTCATCCCACCACACCTGTGTCACATACCTGTCCTGTCTTGTGGAGCACATATGGTGTATTGTTGTTTTGGGCTATGTGCTCGTGTCTCTGTCTGATCCCTCCCCCTTGTTATCTGATTAGTGTTTGATTTTTGCCACCTGTTCCCTCCTGATTTCTTCCCCTTTAAATAGTTCCCTTGTGTTCACAGTCCTTGTCGATACGTTGTTTAACGTCGCCCTTCCCCGTTTTCTGCTCCCTCTGCTTGACCTGTTTTTGGTATGTTGTTTGTTTTGAAATGTTATTTTCTTGTTTCTAGTTTTGTTCTGTTTTCCCCCTTGTGGGTTTTTGTTTTTGAATGTGTTTATTTGTTAATAAAACCATCCCTTCCTGCATTTGAGTCTTCACCTTAGTTTTTCTTTAGTTTGAGCGTAACATAACGTATCGACCATGTTAAGGACTCAGCGGAAGAGGATTTTGCCCGCTTCCACGGTCTCATGCCCCTATGCTGAGCGCATTCTGTAGTTCCAGGCCTTAGCATCCCTCCGCCAACAAGGAACTGATCTAAGGAGGTTCGCGGTCAGGTCAGGACGAGCCCAAGGACTGGCTGATCAGGAGCATTTACGATAGAGATACCTTTGAGGCGATGGTGGAGGGTCTTGCTCGCCTGCAGGAACGAGATGCCAGGGAGAGGAGGTCTGTTCCGGTGGATACTGTTCCGGTGGTCCCAGTTCCGAAACGGAGGAGGAGGAGAAAGGCAGTTCCGGAGGACTCTGTTTCGGTGGAGCCTGTTCCGGTGGACCGTGTTCTGGTGTTCCGTATTCCGGTGGACCGTGTTCCGGTGGACCGTGTTCCCCGGTGGACCGTGTTCCGGTGGACTCTGTTTCGGTGGACCCTGTTCCGGTGGACCGTGGACCGTGTTCCGGTGGACCGTGTTCCGGTGGACTCTGTTCCGGCCGTTCTGGTGGACTCTGTTCCGGCAGTTCCGGTGAACTCTGTTCCGGTGAACTCTGTTCTGGCCGTTCCGGTGGACTCTGTTCCGGCCTTTCCGGTGGACTCTGTTCCGGCCTTTCCGGTGGACTCTGTTCCGGCCGTTCCGGTGGACTCTGTTCGGACTCTGTTCCGGCCGTTCCGGTGGACTCTGTTCCGGTGAACTCTGTTCCGGCCGTTCCGGTGAACTCTGTTCGGACTCTGTTTCGGCCGTTCCGGTGGACTCTGTTCCCGTGAACTCTGTTCTGGCCGTTCCGGTGAACTCTGTTCCGGCCGTTCCGGTGGACTCTGTTCCGGTGGACTCTGTTCCGGCCGTTCCGGTGGACTCTGTTCCGGTGAACTCTGTTCCGGTGAACTCTGTTCCGGCCGTTCCGGTGAACTCTGTTCCGGCCGTTCCGGTGGACTCTGTTCGGACTCTGTTTCAGCCGTTCCGGTGGACTCTGTTCCTGTGGACTCTGTTCTGGCCGTTCCGGTGAACTCTGTTCCGGCCGTTCCGGTGGACTCTGTTCCGGTGGACTCTGTTCTGGCCGTTCCGGTGAACTCTGTTCCGGTGGACTCTGTTCCGGCCGTTCCGGTGAACTCTGTTCCGGCCGTTCCGGTGGACTCTGTTCGGACTCTGTTTCGGCAGTTCCGGTGGACTCTGTTCCGGTGGACTCTGTTCTGGCCGTTCCGGTGAACTCTGTTCCGGCCGTTCCGGTGAACTCTGTTCTGGCCGTTCCGGTGAACTCTGTTCCGGCGGACTCTGTTCCGGCCGTTCCGGTGGACTCTGTTCCGGCCTTTCCGGTGGACTCTGTTCCGGCCGTTCTGGTGGACTCTGTTCCGGTGGACTCTGTTCCGGTGGACTCTGTTCGGGCGGACTCTGTTCTGGCCGTTCCGGTGAACTCTGCTCCGGTGAACTCTGTTCCGGCCGTTCCGGTGGACTCTGTTCCGGCCTTTCCGGTGGACTCTGTTCCGGCCGTTCTGGTGGACTCTGTTCCGGTGGACTCTGTTCGGGCGGACTCTGTTCTGGCCGTTCCGGTGAACTCTGCTCCGGTGAACTCGGTTCCGGCCGTTCCGGTGGACTCTGTTCGGACTCTGTTCCGGCCGTTCCGGTGGACTCTGTTCCGGCCGTTCCGGTGGACTCTGTTCCGGCCGTTCCGGTGGACTCTGTTCCGGCCGTTCCGGTGGATTCTGTTCCGGTGGACTCTGTTCCGGCCGTTCCGGTGAACTCTGTTCCGGCGGACTCTGTTCCGGCCGTTCCGGTGAACTCTGTTCCGGTGGACTCTGTTCGGACTTTGTTTCGGCCGTTCCGGTGGACTCTGTTCCGGTGGACTCTGTTCCGGTGGACTCTGTTCCGGCCGTTCCGGCGGACTCTGTTCCGGCCGTTCCGGCGGACTCTGTTCCGGCCGTTCCGGTGAACTCTGTTCCGGCCTTTCCGGTGGACTCTGTTCCGGCCGTTCTGGTGGACTCTGTTCCGGCGGACTCTGTTCCGGCCGTTCCGGTGAACTCTGTTCCGGTGGACTCTGTTCTGGCCGCTCCGGCCGACTCTGTTCCGGCCGTTCCGGTGAACTCTGTTCCGGCAGACTCTGTTCCGGCCGTTCCGGTGAACTCTGTTCCGGCCATTCCGGTGCACTCTGTTCCGGTGGACTCTGTTCCGGCCGTTCCGGTGCACTCTGTTCCGGCCGTTCCGGTGCACTCTGTTCCGGTGGACTCTATTCCGGTGGACCCAGCTCGACATTAAGACATTACAGTCACACATTTTATGATCATAATTTAATATTTTATTGTAAAACCTTTGACCTTTCTAATGATTTATTTTTTCTGTAAAATATAATAATAATAATAATAATTGTTATTATTATTTTTATTCTTAAATATTTGTGTTTTATAGCACTTTTTGTAATTTTTCAGACATGGTAACAGACGTTTTATACATGTGCTACAATTTTGTGGGCTGTGCTACAAAACTTTCGACCTCTGTAGCACCAGTGCTATGTGCAAAAAAAGCTAACGTACAGCCCTGCCTTTAAACTTACCCACACCACCACACCTGTCTCTAACTTTACCCTTAAACTTACTCATACCACCACACCTGTCTCTAACTTTACCCTTAAACTTACTCATACCACCACACCTGTCTCTAACTTTACCCTTAAACTTACTCATACCACCACACCTGTCTCTAACTTTACCCTTAAACTTACCCATACCACCACACCTGTCCCTAACTTTACCCTTAAACTTACTCATACCACCACACCTGTCCCTAACTTTAACCTTAAACTTACTCATACCACCACACCTGTCCCTAACTTTACCCTTAAACTTACCCAGACCACCACACCTGTCCCTAACTTTAACCTTAAACCTACTGTGACGAGTCCACCCAGAGGAATCAGCGTCGCCCTGGCAACAACACACCTGCACGTCATCACCATGGGCTGATCGGTCACAGCTGCACCTCATCAGCCCGGAGACATATAAGCAGCTATGGATGAGCAGACAGACAGACTCTGGTCTCGAGCTGAATGTACTGCTGGACTAACCTCTCTCTTTATTGTTCTCCTAGAAAGCAGCGAGTGACAGACAGCCCACTTCACTGGAGCACCTTGGACACCCACTTTCACCAGGATCGAGCACCACAGAGCACGAGGATTCACCAGCCACCACGCACCGGCTCACTGACTGTTTTCACCCTTACACGAGCACTGTAAATAAAATCCACCCTCCGGGGCCTTTTGCACTCAACCTGCCTTGTCGTGTGATTCCTCACCCCGTGACACTACCCATACCACCACACCTGTCCCTAACTTTAACCTTAAACCTACCCATACCACCACACCTGTCCCTGACTTTAACCTTAAACCTACCCATACCACCACACCTGTCCCTAACTTTAACCTTAAACCTACCCATACCACCACACCTGTCCCTGACTTTAACCTTAAACCTACCCATACCACCACACCTGTCCCTGACTTTAACCTTATACTTATCCATATCACCACACCTGTCCCTAACTTTACCCTTAAACTTACCCATATCACCACACCTGTCCCTATCTTTAACCTTAAACCTACCCATACCACCACACCTGTCCCTAACTTTACCCTTATACTTACCCATATCACCACACCTGTCCCTAACTTTACTCTTAAACTTACTCATACCACCACACCTGTCCCTAACTTTACCCTTAAACTTACCCATACCACCACACCGGTCCCTAACTTTACCTTTAACTTACCCATACCACCACACCTGTCCCTAACTTTACCCTTAAACTTACCCATACCACCACACCTGTCACTAAAATTACCCTTAAAATTACTCACACCACCACACCTGTCCCTAACTTTACTCTTAAACTTACCCACACCACCACACCTATCCCTAACTTTACTCTTAAACTTACCCACACCACCACATCTGTCTCTAACTTTACCCTTAAATTTACCCATACCACCACATCGGTCCCTAACTTTACCCTTAAACTTACCCATACCACCATACCTGCTCTAACTTTACCCTTAAACTTACCCATACCACCACACCTGTCACTAAAATTACCCTTAAAATTACTCACACCACCACACCTGTCCCTAACTTTACTCTTAAACTTACCCACACCACCACACCTGTCCCTAAATTTACTCTTAAACTTACCCACACCACCACATCTGTCTCTAACTTTACCCTTAAACTTACCCATACCACCACATCGGTCCCTAACTTTACCCTTAAACTTACCCATACCACCATACCTGCTCTAACTTTACCCTTAAACTTACCCACATCACCACACCTGTCCCTAACTTTACCCTTAAACTTACCCATACCACCACACCTGTCCCTAACTTTACCCGTATCCCACCTCAATATCAGCAAAAGTGTTTTGCAATACAATATGAACACAATAAGTACATTGTACTTATTTTTTGATGTAAGTACATAGTAGTTAAGGGCACCTAATATAAAGTGGGACCAAATTATACTTTAGGAAGTTGAAATAATGCAGCAACTTATAGGTAGGTTTAGTATTGATAATAACCCATGAAAACACATATTTGGGTCAGGGGTAACGGTTTAAGAATAGGATAAAAAAAAAACGATATTTGTTGACCATCGATCACATAGAGATGAAGCCTTCACAATTTCCCACAGAAAAACATTCTTTACAAAAGAGATTTTTGTTTTTCTTTTATACAACCCTTTTATATATACAAATCCACATGTTATTATGAAACAGCATAAAATAAAAATGTCCACATGTTTGTAGTTTGTTTAGTTGGTTTAAGAATGGTGATGATGATGTTCTAGCAGGACTTCTGGACAGTTACGGGATAGAGGAGGGGAACAGCGATGCCCTGGTCGGGTTTCTCAAAGGCACTTATCAAATTCTTGACTTTTCGGAACAGGCGTTTCGTCTGACCTGGTGCTGTCTGTCAAAAAAAACAAACAAACAACATCACTATAATGTATTTGCAAGGACCCGGTGAACTAGGGCAGATCAACTAAAATCTGTAAATCAGAAATAGTCCAAATATACGCAACGCGTGTAAAAATGTGAGCACCCATATTTCTTTCATTATGTCATCTATTCAGATCTATAGCTATACTGTAAAGTCATGCGGCCTCAAAATGAGAGCTTGGCTTTATAGATGTTCGAGTAAAATCGTTTAAATCTCAACCCACCCAATCCATAACTGTTTCATACCTCTATACATTTGAGTCATTCTCATTTTAACCCCCATGAATTACTACTGACAGATTAACACAATCTAGTTACACATGATGCATATGTGTAATGCGGAGGAAATATTTTTTAAATTATTGCTTTTTATTGGAAAATCAGGCGATTTGTGTGTCTCCAGCATTCATTTAGTTCTCTGAAAAACCTCAGGTGAATAGAGTAAAAAACAAACAAATAGATATCACCACACTTCCTCAGTTGATTGATTACATTAAGAATAGCAAACATTTTTTGTCTTACAAGTTTTCTGAAATGTTGTTTAAATATGAAAAAAATGACGCATTATCTAATTAAATAAGCTCTAATTTGCGTACATTTCTAGTCCAGTTCAAAAGTCTTGTTCCATTTGTTTTTGACATTAGATTCAAAGGTTTTTACAGAGACGATTTGGATATTTATCATAAATCACAAAATACTGTCAACAGTCAGAAGAAAACAAAAAAATCATTTTTTTTTTTTGATTTGGCTTTATAGATGTTCGAGTTGAGAGATTTCTCAACTCTGTCAAATTGTTTAAATCTCAACCCACCCAATCCATAACTGTTTCATACCTCTATACATTTGAGTCATTCTCATTTTAACCCCCATGAATTACTACTGACAGATTAACACAATATCTAGTTACACATGATGCATATGTGTAATGCAGAGGAATAATTTTTTTAATTATTGCTTTTTATTGGAAAATCAAACGATTTGTGTGTCTCCAGCATTCATTTAGTTCTCTGAAAAACCTCAGGTGAATAGAGTAAAAAACAAACAAACGAATAGATATCACCACACTTCCCCAGTTGATTGATTACATTAAGAATTGCAAACATTTTTTGTCGTACAAGTTTTCTGAAATGTTGTTTAAATATGAAAAAAATTACGCATTATCTAATTAAATAAGCTCTAATTTGCGTACATTTCTAGTCCGGTTCAAAACTCGTTACATTTGTTTTTGACATTAGATTCAAAGGTTTTTAAAGAGACAATTTGGCTATTTATCATAAATCAGAAAATACTGTCAACAGTCAGGAAAAAAACCCAAATTTGTTCGATTTGAGAGATTTCTCATTTCTGTAAAATCGTTTAAATCTCAACCCACCCAATCAATAACTGTTTCATACCTCTATACAATAAAATGTATAAAATCAGGCAAATTATAAATGAACAGACCCCTCTGTAATAAAATATAGATTTGAATAAAACTCTAGAAAGTTTGGTGTATGTAAAGAAAAACATGATTTTGAGAAACCGTGTGTACTGTAACTGAAATCTACAGACTCTAAATGATACACTTAAATATGTGTTGTAATCTTTATTTTAGGGTTCAATTCTCCATATTAACTAGTTGCTTATTATCATCCATATTATTAGGATATTGGCTGTTTATTAGTACTTAATGCTTTATTATGCATGACCATATTCTACAATCCTACACAATACCTAAACTTAACAACTACCTTACCATCTATTAATAAGCAGTAATTAGAAGTTATTGAGGCAAAAGTTGTAGTTAATAGTGAATATGTGCTCCCCATACTAAAGTGTTACCACGTGCATTTAGGATGTTTTCTCTTCACTAGGGTGAAAAACACTTTATGAAAAGCCAAAAAGTGTGAAAACTCAAAAATGATTTTTGTAGCTGCAGTTAAAAAAAAAGAAGAACAAGAAAAGAAAAAGTCATAATTATGGGGCTAACTGTCACACGTTTTCAAAAGCAGACAATTGTGAGACAATACAAAGCTAGAGCATTTTTAAAGCTAATCATATTTCATTGATAATATCTGATGTTGCATATGAGGTTTGTGTTGTGTCTTTAAATGTATAATTTTGTTGTTGTGTTGAAGATCCTCACCTCGGCCGCCCAGGAGCCCGATGTGTCTTTCTGGAGCCGGTACGTGTAGACGAACCCATTACACCTGTCAGAGTGTGTGAAATCACAGATCAGAACAAGCACAGGCCAGTAAAGAGAACTTGCCCTTTTGAAATTGAAATTGTGACTTAATTTGTAATTGTGAAATTGTGCATTAACTCAACACACTTGAAATTATTCATAATTCACAAAAATGCAGAGATTTCTTGAGGACTTACAGGACACAGAGGCAGTAGGCTCCAGCAACGCTCTCACTGTCTCGAATTAAATAGCTCCCGTCTTTGCCCGCTTCACACAGACGCATCTCACACATTTCTCGACTGATGGCCCCATGATAAACAGAGAGCGATTCCATTGTGCTGCATGCATTGTTTCTCAGGCAATCACTACCAGCAACTGATATTTGTCCCTTGAGCAGGAAATGATGAAACAAGGCAGGAAACAAGCTCTTAAAAAAATAACAGAGTTTCTGCAACAATAGCAAATGCATGCAAAATGCCATTAGTGAATAATAATTTCAGTTCATCTAGAGTTCAACTGCCATGCAGATATCAGGGCGTGCTGCGAAATTATGTTACAGATTAGTGATGCACAACGCCGTCATTCTTTTGTTGTCTGTGAAATTGCTAATAAATAACAATTTAATTCAGACGATGGCGTTATTAGAGTGTTGCAAAAAATTATTCAAAGAGCTCTTTATGTTTCTCCCAAATCATTGAGATTATACGGATTTTCTCCCACTTCAGATTCTAAACTACTAGAGCGGTTTTCATTAATACACAATTTTTTTTTTTCATTATCACAATTTGGGCTCTGTTAACAACAAACAACAACAAAAAATAATACATGAGATTTGTCCGGATCAATGATGAATGTTGACGTTTCCTGTAGCATGTTTGAGAGTGTTGCAGACGTACAAGGTGGAAAAATGCTTATGTATCCAGTACAGACTGTTGTCACAGAACATCCCTGACACCACTACATCCTGTCTCTGCGTGTTGGTACGTTTTTTTGTGTGTGTGTTTTTTGTAGTGCATGTATCTTTAGGTGCATGTTTTTGAAGTATATAGATCTGCATAGTGAAAAAGAGAGCAAGATCCAATCCCCCACTTTTCTCCCCTCTTTACTTCCAGCTCCTCCTTTTAGACTAATTATTTAATCTTAAAATACCCCTATGATAGTTTTTCTAATATTCCCTTTCATGCAGTGTGTAGCTGTCTTGAGATATGTAAACGTTCTGCGAAGTCGAAAGTGCACGATAAATAAAGTTATTGTCTTGCAAAAGTAAGAATCGACTACATGAGTCGTCTGTATTTGAATCTCACTGCGTTACGGTTCTACATCACTAGATAAGACATTCGTATAATGTCCGCCTATGTTGTACGTCATCCGTCCGTGAACAACTTGACCCTCAAACATGTAATTTTACTGACGACTGCTTCTCAAATCTCAGAGTTCAATGCAGGTTCATTGCTCTTGAAAGATGGGTCAGTACTCAGTTTATTTGGACCAGCTGCTCCATTTTATGAATAATTATTGATGTGTATATTTTCTACCAAAGCACTGGTGTATCATATTCTTCACAACTGCTTGTTTTGATGTCAGATTTTCACATGTTGATTGTACTGTGTCTGGTGTTCTTTCGGCATGCCTAAGTAATTTATTGGACGTCTCCAATAGAGCCAATTTTTCACCTAAAATCGGACAGGAAGAGCTCTAGGAATGAAACCAGAACAGATTTGGTTGCCGACCATGAGTTTCACATTAAACTCACTATTCTACAACAGACTTAGACCATCAACATGGTTTCCTCTCTCCATTTCCCAATTAACATTTCAGTTTATCTCTTATATTTAATTAATTTCCCCACTTGCTCTGGGACTTCCCCATACTGGTTGTCACTTTCTCTGGGGATTTCTTTCGGCATGCCTAAATAATCTATATAGTCTCCAGTAGATCCGGTATTTCACCTTAAATCAGCCAGGCAGAGCTAGGACTATTTCAGTCCTAGCTCCGATTAATCAGCTCAGATTAATCACCCACGCAGTTTCAATTTCTCTTCCAGAAACTTCTTAACCACGCTACATTACCACAGAGCCAGCTCAACCTATTAGAAATATACACATGGGTTTGTTGATGGACACACACTGATGGTGAGGAATTACAGCTGCAACATCTCATAAAGAAACTCAAACTGAGTAGCGTATCACTGAGAAACTCCTGATCAAGACGTCCTTGTGATGGAGGTTCAGGTTGAATAACTAGTTCTTCCAATGTTTCATCATCGGACTCGCGCTCGGATTGATATGGTCAAATCAACGGCATCGTTACTGTCTTTACAGTGTACAATCCCTGAGCTTTAGGAAGCCTCCGGAGCTGAAGTTCAGCTACGGTAATGGCCGTTTAGCTTTAGAAACACACACTGTAAGCGGTAGACCAATCACAACACACTGGGCCATCTGACCAATCAGAGCAGGGTAACTCGCGGAAAGGAGAGATTTAGAGAGACTGATTCACCCGTTTGAGAATCATTGATTAATGTGGTGATGTGCAATGTATATTATGGGGAAAGGTTTTTTTTTTTTTTTTTACAAAACCTGTTGTAGGAGACTCCAAAACAACATTAGGAAACTTTAAAATAGCATAACATTTGTATCTAGTTGAACTAATGTGGAAATGAGTTAACAGGTGAAGTCAATAAAGCAGAGAACATACAGTATAAATGTGGAACATACACTGAGAGAAAAACACTGTGGAGATGTCATTGAAATGTAGAGATTATTTATTGGAAAACGGGACATTTATTAAGAAAGAGACGCTCTTCAGAGGCTGGTTCGTGTCACCATCGGTGCCTGTTGTCAATAAAGTGTTAATACATGGGGTGATGCTGCATGTTGCATCAATTTGGCCCCTCCTGTTATTATGATAAAAAGAGGGCACCTTGAATAAAATCCCTATGTTACTATGATGACAACCAACTCAACGACAGTAAGATTCAGCAGAAGAAAGATGTTTGGAATGACATGAGGGTGAGTAAAAGACGGCTTCAACAAAACTTTGACACATTGGAGATTTAATCAACTTCTGATGCTAGGGGGCGCTACAATTTAAATACTAATAGTGCAACTGTGATCAAAGAAGCTGAAATATGATCCCAAAACAACTGGTCCAATACAAGTGTTTGGATTTAAATAGGTAAATGCTTAAGAGTCATTGATTGGATCATTATTGCAGTGATTATTGTGTTTCTAGCATGTTTTATGTTTGGCAATAGTTTTTCTAACCCTAACTGATGGAGTGTGTAGATTTTCATTAAACAACCATTTAGGAAGAGAGCATGAGGAATCATTTTCACCCCTGAATCCAGTCCTTGAATTCATTGAAAGTCTTTGGGATGTGCTGGGGGAGACTTTACAGAGTACTGGACTCTTGCAAATAACACCACAACATTTATTTCCATCAAGAGGAGCATCAATTTTTGGTCAAGATAGTGTATTGACAATGCAAGTTTTTTTTGTTTTGGTTTTTTTACAGTGTAGACTCTTAAGCGTTTGCCTATTTAAATCCAAACAGCTTTTCTTTGGCTGGGCAGTTAAAATACTGTATATATGGCAAGGAAGTAATGCTACTATATATATAGATGGGAAGGAAGGATTTTTTTCTTCTGTACAGAAATGACCAGAAGTGATGTCTAAAGTGCATGGAGAAAGAAATCCGGTTGTTGAAGTTGCAGTGGCTACAAGTCTTTACTTTTTGCCTTGTTTGTTCTGTGTACGATTTAATACGTCACTAGTTGTATGTTCGTTATTTTATGCATACCGAAAGTGTTTTGCAGACTATTTTCCAGAAATCATTGTCTGTTATCATGAGATCTTCTCTCGGTTGATTTACCGGTAGTGAGTTTGTTTTGTGACTGTGTGGATGATACTGCAGTATTAACTGTGTAGAAGGTACTTTTACTGAAATGCCAGAGGGTTGTTGAGGTTATTCTATAGTGTTGTCTCAAATTTTGCAGATGCAATTAGTTTTGGTATTTGCCTAAATGTCTGTGCCAGCTGTAAATAAAAAAAAGCTATATACTGTCTATATATTAAGGTGATGTACAATGCCTCTATTTCTCCATTGGATGTAATTATGGGGATTATAAAGTGTGTGTTGTTTTGGTAATGGCAGCTTTTTTTTCTGTGCTTTTCCAGACATTTATGACTACTGTTAAGTGCAATAGTTTTCCAAACCCTATTTAGATACTGCAATATTATGGCATGGTTTTATCTACAGGAACTGTACATGTGAGTTACTTTGGGAAGTCAATTTCAGTTACACATCAATATTGCCCTCTTGTGGGCTACATGATTATGGTCTTTTAAATGAATAATTCACCCCTAAATGAAAAGTTAGCAGAATTTATTCAGACAATGTATTCTTGTATTCAAGAGAGGTGTATGGGGCACATTATTAAGCACACGTCCACAGAACCAATGTTAAGGCCAATGAGACCAATGAAAAATTTGATATTTGATATTTGGATAGCTGGGAAAAAAGGGAAGAAACAACCTAAAAAGACAAATACATCAAAGGTATATCAAATGAATGAACGAACATAAACAAATATGTATGTCATTTTACGAGACTATTCTCATCGTCCCAACTTCTGTGTGGCTCTTCGTTCCACCCTTGATGCTTAAAGGGGTCATATAAATGTTTTAAAAAGAACATTATTTTGTGTATTTGGTTTAATGCAATGTGTTTATAGGTTAAAAAAAGTAATTATTTAACACATACTGTACATTGTTGTTGCTCCTCTATGCCCCTCCTTTCTGAAACGCGTCAAATTTTTACAAAGCCCATCGTTCTGAAAAGCACTGTGTGCTCTGATTGGCCAGCAATCCAGTGCATCGTGATTGGCCCGAATACCTTAAGCGTCTGACGGAATGATGTCACGCTTCTTGTGACAGATCTGCCAGGCTCTCTCCCAGTCAACACACAACACCCCCAGTCACCTGAGTATTATGAACTTGTTGCATTCAAGTGCTTTGTTTGTCGGAATAAACAGGAATCATGGAGGACACCATGTTTATTCTTGCCTATTTACAGAGGTGGACAGTAACTAAGTACATTTACTTGAGTACTGTACTTAAGTACACTTTTTGAGTATCTATACTTTACTGAAGTATTATTTTTTAGGGAAACTTTTACTTTTACTTCACTAAATTTGAAAGACAAATATTGTACTTTTTACTCCACTACATTTCTATCAAGGTCCTCAAAGTCGAAAGTCGTTTCTGTAGCAGCTTTGCAAGTCAGTGGATGAATGTTTTTTCGTTTCTTTTTTTTTTTTTTGCAGACAGCCTATAAGTAATCACTTTTGTAGGGTCTTTGAACACTGATCAGTTTATAGCAAAATGGAGGAAGACGGTTCCTCGGCACAGTGTGTGCACCCATGGCCATATTAGAAAGTAAGTTTCAGTTTTCTGAAAAGATTAAAGATTAGTTTCGTTGGCATACACTTGATGAATGTCTCATAAAATGTTAAAAAACGTAAATGTCTGGGAGAAAGAGAAGCATAGACATATGGATGATGAAAGAGCTCAGTTCAGTCTGTTTTTTTGTGCCTCTGAGATGCCAGAGCACGAGGACTGAATAGAGCTTTCTTTTGTGTTTTTTTCGCACTTAAACAGACCAATACACACAAAATGTCAAAATTTTCATTTTGGAAAGTATTCACGTAAACAAAGTTGATTATGTCATAAGTGAACATAAACAGTTGGGGGAATATCGGATGTGTATCAGTGTATAGGATTTGTGCATTCTGCCTTAAAGTGACAGCAGCTTTGTAACTTTTATACAAGTATTTAAATGAGTCAAGATAGTCGTATGCTAGCATGTCAGAAAGAGCATCACTGACTGGCTTAAACCACCGTGATGGCTATAGCGTGCATTCATACAACAATGCAACGATAATAAAATAATGCATTGACATAAAAAAGGAAATTTACTTTTGATACTTAAGTACTTTTATAAACAAGTACTTCTGTACTTTTACTTAAGTAAAAATAGTTTTTTACAACTTTCACTTGAGTAATATTTGACCAGTGGTACTTTTACTTTTACTTGAGTAATGGAGTTGTGTACTTTGTCCACCTCTGCCTAATTATGGGGAAAATCTTATTAAAACCAAAATTATATGTAGTGTCACATGCATTGACAACCATAAACATTTACAATGCTAGATTCTGTAATTTCGGTCAAATACAGGCAATTTTCGCTGTGTATAAAACATATAATAGCCTATGCTTCAAATGATTTCTCGTGTATGTAAATATGCACTACATTAACGACAAGACTAGACGATCAAGCTATTTTGGGGTAAAAACGAATAATTCCGATATCTGGCTGTCACAGCAGTAGTTCACCCCGCCATTTAAAGTTTATGGCACGCCCATCTCAGGATTGGGTATCAAAATTATTTCTGAACATCCCAGTGGTAAACACGACATCAGAGGGCGTTAAAGTAAAATTTTTACCTCGGAAACTTGTATTTATGATAATTCCTATAGCACATGAAGGCAGCATTAATCACACACACCTGCACCTCACCAACTGGCTTTATAAGCACACACCTCACCTCAGTCAATTGTCCGGTCTCATTGATGCTCCACGGACTACTTTCCTGTATCTCCAGTGATTTCTCCTGGGTCCTAGTCTCCTTTGTTTACCTCCAAGAGTTACCTTCATTCTCCACGATTATCTGTCTGAAGACGAGGTGTGTGCATCCAACCTGGTCCATCCTCTCCGAATCTCACGAGTCCCTGCACCTTTAAGACAAAGACTTTCCATTACACTCATATCCACTGGATTCAAAGTCTCCATTGAGTGTCAACTCACCTGTTGAACTGCTTGTTGCGGCGTGCTGTTTCAATAAACTCTGTTTACTATTCCTCTTTGTGTTCTGAGTATAAATTCCGTAACAACCATATTTGGAATATCAGCTCCCAAAGCAAAGCAATATTGACAGATGATAATGTCGGTCTTACCTTATAAATTCGAGCCTGAATCTGACGACAAAGACGTAGAAACGGTCTGTGCTCTCCCAGGTGCTAGAAACAGTCCTCCGAAAAATGTGCAGCACACAGTCGAATATTTAAGTCTGGAACAGTGTTGTAACAAAAGCTTAGCCACTGTTTTCTAATTGTCTCCTCTTTTGGAAGGCCAAACAAAGTAATTTGGCTTTCGCAACAAAAACACAGCATCTCCACGACAAGGCGGTGACAACAATACTACAGCGAGAACAAAAGTTACGTCTTCTGTCTTTGCGTATACATTTGGGCGGTGTTAAGAAACTGTGCCCCCACATACTGACGTCGATTTTTGGGGGTGTGTTTGAACGAATTGTTTTAGGAAGGCGTGGCTGAGCCTTAACTTTTAAAAAGAATATCTTTTTGGGTTTGAGACTTTGAGCTTTGTAACTCTGCAGATCTTATACATGCACAAACAGCTACATAACACACTGGAGAGAAAGGAAAACAAGAAATCACATTATATGACCCCTTTAACTAAAGTGTCCTATCACAGTGTGAGCTATGTCTTATCCTGTTATACAAAGCTGATCACTGACTTGTTTACCTGCCTGAATTCAATACAGTTCTCACAAATGGGTTCATTGTCTGTCTTTGTGTGTTGCATTCCTGACAGAAGACCAGACATTACTATGAGCCCAGTGGGAGCTACATTCCAACATGAAGACCAGCTGCTGTCCATGGACCAGAATGGTTGCCCCTTAGAAATATATGTGGAGGAGTCTCAGCTATTAGGTATGCAACGACATTGAAGTTGTTCTTCCAATGTGGACTGGCATTTTCCCCTTTTTCTACTGCCTGTGGGAGACACCTGATTCCATTTCCCTGAGTGGTTCCTCTTTCATGGTGGGGGAAGTGGAGGAACACCTCAACCCTATCAATCCAGTTTCCTCAGAGCCTCCACAGTCCACTCCAGTTTTTTTGTCCATGCCACTGCCACTGCCCACTGAAATGTGCATTCCTGAACTTGTTCCAGTGCGCATGTCTAACTCAGAGGCTGCACCAGAGGTTACGCCCATCTCAAAGCAAGTGTTAGAAGCAGTTTCTTGATGTCTGACTAAGGTGGAGCCAGAGGAGCCTGGTGAAGCGAGAGGACGAGGATCCAAGGTGGAGCAAAAGGCTGGAGTTAAAGGCTCGGTGCCCTGAGGCGAAGCCAGGGACTCCACTTTACAGGGTAGAGCTGGTGACAGAAGGTGGATCCTTGCAGGGTAGAGTCAACAAAGGAGAACAAGGGACTGGAGGGAGCCAGCGGACGTGGGGCTGAAGCACTGGCTGGCTTGGGTAGAGGAGGCAAGAGGGTGGCTTGGCAGGAGTTTTGGGAATGACTTAGACCTTGTGCTCGCGTGACGAAACAGGCTTGGTGCTGGGCGGAACCAGCGACGATGAAGAAGATTAAGGGCTGGGCGGTTGAAGACGATTCGAGGATGGGCGGGACCAACAGAGATGGGAGACTCAGAGAACTCTCCATTTCTAAATCCTCATAAATATTAATAGAGGCCAGCTGCAGCTCACCTTCAGCGGTGGGAGTGTGTGTGGGACTTTCCTCCAATCCATCGTGCTCCACTAGCAATCCCACTGTCATGCATGTAGTTGCTGGCTCACACACCTGGTCAGACATCTTGTGGGACCCGGGCTCCGAGGGTATGGTGGGTTCAGTTCCTTGCTCTGGCTCCTTCATCGTGGCAGTCTTGGGCTCTCTGTCTGTGGTGGGCTCTGGCATCCTTTCCGTGCGTGGTGTGGGAGGTGGCTGGCTGGGCTCAGGATCTGGTGCGGGGACGATTGTGAGGTGGGGCTGGACGATGGAGATGGTACCCTTTACAATTTAGCCTACTGTAAGTGAGGACCCCATCCACCCACAGAGTGAAGTTGATGTACTCTTCTAAGGTCCAATAGGTATCCCTCTTTGGCATCAGGAAGCTGATCTCATCGTCCTGCGCACACCTGAAACCTTCCATAATTGAAGGTCATCACATGTGGCGTGGTGGCATGATGTTAACAAACTCCTCCACATAGTTCTTCAGATCTCAGCCGTTTTGAAAAATTTAAATTATAGTCCCCTTTGGTCCATGAAAAGGTTCCTTCTGGAACTATATTAATTGCAGCAATCTCCAAATTCTTTGGTGTTTTGTCATGGGTAGGTCCACAAAGGATGACGAAGAAGATCAAACAATATAGTTTTCTTTAATAAAACAAACCAAAAGCAGTAATCCAACAAGAGTATACAAACGCAAAACACAACCATCACCAGACAAAGAACTCAATGAACTGAAGGGCTTGAACACAAAATAACAAACAGGTGTGATTTAATTAATCATATAATTAATTATATAATCAATAATAACTACAATAACTAATGACAAACTGGAACATAGAACAAAGGAAACAAGAGAAACAAAGAGAAGCAAACATTGGTTAAGTCATTAAAACAGAACAGAAAGCACTTATTTTTCATTCTTTACTTTAAAACATAGCACATTATTACAGCTGACAATATGTAAATTCATACTAAACATTCATAAGAAAGTAAATAAGGGAGTGCATTATTACCGAACACCAATAGGTTATATAGTTATGATTTAATCACATAACTGCTTAGGTGTATCTAAAGATATGAGCTCATATACAAATCAGTTTTCACATCCCACATTTTCTGCTTACATTGTCTACTTCGCATTGTGCAAAATGTAGCCTGTTAATTCACCAATCACCAATAAATGAATGTGGATGTTGGCTATTTTTAAATTTCAGTAGGGTTTCTTCTTGAACGTTAGACTTTAAACTTAAAATCCAGATAAGATGCTGAACAAATATTTCATTTCATAATGTCAGTTGTCTTCATTTACAGTAACAGACAGAAATGTAAAGGCATTGCAGTCAATCACACAAGAGGTTGTTAGACACATTCTCAACAAACAATGTTAAATGAGCCATTGCCTGATCAGATCACCTTTTAAAAGCTTTAATTTAATTAAAAGAAAGGAAACTGGTCTCTAAAGGTTGGAGTGTGCAATGTCATGGAATGTAGCCTATACGCCAAAATGAGTTTTGGCATGCATATGATACGGATTTTATGGCGTATTATACGCACAAACCCCCCACCCTACCCAAGAGAGTGTCAAATACACGCCATAAAGTGAGTATCATATGCACGCGAACAACTGCGTACCATATGCACACCAAAACTCATTTTGCCGTATACATTCCACGACATTGTACACTCGTACTATTGATACGCATTCTCATGTGATCGTGTTGGCATTGAATGTCATTAGAAAGGGAGAAGCTGATCACCATTTTCTTGACTGCTAAATCATATACTAATATTCACAGACATATTGAGTAGTACTCATGCTGCCTTCACGTGCTATCGGAAATGTCCTACCTCCCACTTCTGAAGTCATGATTACGAGCTCATTGCATTCAAATTATGACTTGAGAAGGCGTTCACGTCCTATTTTTTTAACTAGTATTTATGATAATTCTGATCGCACATGAAGGCAGCATAATTCACACCTTTCTTCCACTATACACCCCTGTGCTGTGGCACTATAAGACAACTGTTCAGTTTTTACTGATTTTTGCTGTCCTATTATTCACATTCATTTACTGTAAATTTACTTGACTGAAAGTTTCAATCGGAGTCTATGAACAGTCATGAAGTATCTTCTCATAAGCATATACAGTATTATGTTTAGTACACTCTATGCACAGCACTGTACACAACTCTTAGGCCATATGGCTATGGTTATGACATGGCATTAGACAAAGGAAACATAACATATAACAAGTAAATAAATGACCTTTATTTTTGAATGGTAATATATTCATGGCCCAAGACTTCTGCACATTACTGTATGCATAAAAACAACTTGCTCAATATTTGCTATTAACTACAGTAATAAATAGTATTCAGAGTAGCTATTACAAATTAACAACAACAACAATTAAAAAAAAAAAAAACTCAAATACAATGCATATGAATTCAGTGTGCTTACTAGAGAGTAATTACAATCAAAAATAACCCCCTTTGGAGGCAAATTCAAAAATCTACTTTACCTTTTATAGACATACAAAAACATCTATATTTATCATATGAAATGAGTTCAGTCAATATCATACAACATGTGAGATTCATTGAGGAGAGCATGATACAAGATTGTGACACTTTCACAAATCTGGAATAATGCTTGTTAACTAATACTAAGAATAATCTTATTGTCATACTCTCTGTTCCTCAGTTTGACAAAATCACCATTGTAAATTAGAAAGCTATACCCTGTTTAGGCGATTTGGTTGTTCATTATGTGTAACGCTTACAATCTTACATCCTGTTTATAAATGAAACTGTATAGCAAGGGTGTCCAAACTCGGTCCTGGAGGGCCGCTGTCCTGCAGAGTTTAGCTCCAACCCCAAATAAACACACCTGAACCAGCTAATCGGTGTCTAACAAGGCCCTAGTAAGACACTGGCTGAATCCGATATCGGCCCCATGGCGATTATTTTGAGGGGACAGCCATTTGTAGTGTGAAACCACAGTGGACGTTATTGAGTGCACTCATTCAATCCCACATTGCATCGCGATAACGAGTGTACAACTGATGTACACACAACGGCTGTCCGAATTCACTCACTCGTTTTCATTCACTCCTTCAAATGATCTGTATTATTGGACTAATGTAGGGAATAGTGAATGAGGGTTTAGGGGGTGGCTGAATCCGAAATCGCCCCCTATACCTTCAAATAGGGCACTAATTGAAGGGACAGCCATTTGTAGTGGTGTCCGAAACCATAGTGGACGTTATTGAGTGCACTCATTCAATCCCACATTGCACCGCAATAACGAGTGTACAGCCGATGTACACTCAACGGCTGTCCGAATTCACTCACTTGTTTTCATTCACTCCTTCAAGTGAACTGTATTAGTAGACTAGCGTAGAGAATAGTGAATGAGGGTTTAGGGGGCGATTTTGGATTCAGCCACTGATTAGAGTTGGAGCTAAACTCTGCAGAACAGTGGCCCTCCAGGACCGAGTTTGGAGACTGTTTAGTATACATGAGTATCCTCATGCCAATGTTAAACTGTAGACAGAGGGACTGTGGATCAAATGGTTTTGATCAACAAGCTTTGAGACAAATATCAATTTGATTGCCATCATTGACACAGCAGGACAATGAGCACCATATGCTGGTCAATTCTAGTGATTTTTGTCTTCAAAATACCACAATGCGAAGTTGAAGTGGTGAAGATACAATAATGGTGAATGATACAGCATATCTTTGTTTGGGCGCTTGACAGGTTTGATCATTTCAGGGTCATGATTGTCAGTCAGTCAGTTATCTCCAGATGGACGTTCACTGTCTTTTTACTGTCAATAAATACACTTGAGCTTGGACTTCATTGCTGGGAGAATTCAGACTATTTTTTCCCATTTTTTAATGATGTGAACTTATTAAAGTTTTGCCAGAAGGGAGATTGTCCTGATTTGGAAACATGGAATTCGACTACATCTGACTGTTGTGTGTCATCAGAGAGAAAGAAGGGTCCATGAGACGAGGGGTCCGACGGGGAGACACACCTGCTCTGGCTCAAACCTGCTCGGCACAAAGTAAAAAGAAAGAGACAGGAGATGTTTAAGAAATGACAAAAATTTTGCCAATGGGAAGAGAGTGTCAATGCTCAAAGCAAAATAATCAATGCACAGCAATGATGAATCATGCTTCACGGCATACAGTACAGCCCTTAAAATGTACCATGGTGACTAGCCACAGTTTCCTACTAAATACCATAGTTAATACAGGTACTGTTTTAAGTATTAAATATGTCTGCATTGAATTCAAAATATCAAACCAAGTGGAATCTGCAAACAAATGATGCTGAAGCTTTTCTCAGAACTAACGTATGATATTCTGTTTCACTTTTCTGAGCCACCTTTTTGTAACCAACTCTAGGTCATCATATATCCAAATAGTAGAACTATGTAGTAACTATGGTATTTTGGCAGAATTTACCATAGTCATGACAAAATCAATAAGTACGAACTACAGTCATACATGATTCTAAGCATTCTAAGCAAAATTTATTTTTTCCAACTATACGATATAAGCAGAATCATTAAATAGGCAGTTGGTTTTCTAGCAAAAAAAAAAAAAAAAGTTTCCATGGCATTTTGAAACACAATCTTTTTGCTTTAGTGTTTTTTTGTGTTGAGTACTCAGAGTATTTTAAAGGGATAGTTCACCCAAAATAAAAATTCAATCATTATTTACTTACCCTTTTCTAAAGCTGTATGACCTTTCTTTTCTGGAACACAAATCATCTGCTCATGCTTGTCTATAGAACAGCAGTGAAAGGCCTCCCTTCCCCTCTAACTTCCCTCTGTCTTATGCACTTGGATGTACAAGTCATATACAAGAAATTCTAAAGGTCACTTCACAAAGACTGAAAGTAACGGAGGTTATGCTCTGCATTTTATTTATCATCAGCAAAACATTATCAAAATAAAAGATCACTATGGGAGAAAGAGTCAGGATTGGTATGATATATAAGAATCACCACTTTTAATGTGATTTGTGCATCTGCTTGTTGAAGAGAGATGTGCGGCCTTCAAAAATAGGGGATTTTTATGCATGATAATGGTATCTTGCAGGAATGCTTCTTAGAATTTAAATAGGGCAGTGCAGGGGTACTCTGAGGTTCAGCGATTGCAGTAGATTTATACCCGCAAAATCTGAATCATTCTAGGATTCTGTTCAGGGTGTGCAAGTTCACCTCATCTCTCACTGCCTCAGCCCAGCAAGCTATGGCAATCCTGCAAGTCAACCAAGCCAAAGCATTGAGAGATCTGCACAAGAGTGGTCCCAATCCAGAGATGATGCAGGAACTGTGTTCTGTGACTGACTGTGCCCTACGGGCTACAAAGATTACAGTGCAGGCTCTGGGTTGAGTGGTGTCCTCACTCGGGGTCCAGGAGCACCACCTATTTCTTAACCTGACGGAGATGCGGGATGCAAAGAAAGTGCGCTTTCCCAAGGTGGCCTATTCAGCAACACTGTCAAGGACTTTGCACAGTAGTTCTTGGCAGTCAAGAAACAGATGAAGGCGATAAAACCCATCTTGCCTCGGTGCGGTTAGGCTTCCACCTTTGGACCTCAAGCCCCACCTGTTCACCGGCGAGGGCGTCCCTCACGCAGGAAGGTGACACCGCCCGCCCGTCAACAGGATACTAAGAACCATCAAAAGGCTTCAAATACCCCTTTTCCACCAAGGCAGTGCTAGAGCTAATTCAGAGCCAGAGCTAGTCCCAGTTCATAGTTGGTTCGACTAAGGAGCTTTCTAAGAACCGTTTACTTTTCCACATGCCGAGAGCCACAACAGAGCCATGTCTTCCGTCACTGTAAACGTCTTTCTCAGCAACGCTAGCGAGGCAGCGGCAGTGTTGCCAAGTCTGGGGTTTTGCCGCGGGCTGTTTTTTCATGTCCGCGGGATGAAGCGACCCCAATTATGTGATATTTAGCCCCGGGAATGCGAGTAGGCAACCTTTTAGTAGGCAACCATGCCAAAAAACACATATTTTACCCCCAAATGTGATTTTTACTGGGGAATCCCCCCCTGGAACGCGATTGGGCTTGTTTTGAGAAGCAATTGGGCGGGTTTTGTTGTGAAAACCTGGCAACCCTGGGCAGCGGGAAACACACACACACCAGGCTTGTTCGAGACGCATCGGCGCGGCGCAGACCGATCCACGTATGATATATAAAAAAAAACCCGCATGAGTGAATCAAAAGGAGTCGTGTGCTCTCGCTGGACTCGTTATCATACGGCGATCGGTCTCTGCACAGCACCGCTGCGAACAAGCCTTCCATCAACAATGCAAACGTTGCGTTACTATTGATTCACATGGCTTTACGATCCTACATCGGCATCAAAACACAACGAAAACACAGCGAATCCAACGCATTCATGCAGTTCGCCGTAATTTGTATAGACGGAGATTACAAACGAGCAGCCGCTGTTAGCTCCATTAGCTGCTATTTCAAAAATGGCGGATCTCCAGTTTGTGTTCGTCTTGTTGACCCCGCCCCCAGAGCCTGACGTAATCGGTTCTTACTTCTAGCCCTGTTCTAGCCCACGAAATGTTTTGGTGCTACTTAAGAACCACTTTTCCTGGCTCGGAGCTGAGGCTTTGGGTGTGGAAACACAAAGAACCGATTTGAAACTAGGCTCTGGCTCCGATCTAGCTCTAGCTCTGCTTTGGTGGAAAAGGGGTAAAAGAGGACCTGAGATTGGCAACCCAGGGAAGGAGGAGAGCCCGCTGACCTGCTTGATTGCTGACCTGCTCGATTGCGGTCGAGCCTTACTCCCGGTGGAGGGATGGGAGGAGAGCACTTTTTTCCTTTGGCCAGACGCCACCAGGAAGACGGCTCAGGCATAAACCATTTGCAACAGAGCCTTGGTGGACATCATGTTCTGCTGCATCAGGCCTGCTCACGGGATCGGGTAAGCGTGACAAGCTGCGATGAGGCAGAGCTTCCTTCACCCTCACCCGCCTCTTCCGCCGCAGGCCCCTGGAACAAGGTAGGTTCTGCACACTGTTTACCAAGAGTATCAAGGGACATGAGGTCTCCCAGCTTAGTGAACCTTGTTGCATGACGCCACGAGAACCTCGCCTCGGATATGCTGGACGTGGTTCCTTTAGTGCTGCTGATAAAGAGTTTGGAGTTTGGCTAGCACTTTCCAACCCATGGCGTTTTCTTCCCCTCAGTACCAAAAAATAAAACGAGCGTGCTGAGCAGATGACAGAGATCAAAGGTCTTCTAGCAAAAAGTGCAATAGAGCCTGTCCATCCAGCTGAGATGAAAAAGGGTTCTACAGCTCCTTTACTTCATCATACCAAAGAGGGGTGGTGGCCTCAGATTAAAATTAAATTTAAAAAACAAGTGAACCAACTTGTATAATAAATATGCTTACACTAATAGCCTGTGTTGGTCCGGACCTACAACACCGCGACAGTGGCATAAATAAACCATCAGGATGTAAACCGCTCTCTCGTCACATGTCACAACTAGCCCACCATCTCCTCCTATGTAGTCAGCAGAGACAAGCACTCACATCCTGGGCGACCTCAATTGCACAGCGGACTCGCTCACGCGTCGAGGAGTATGGAGACTCAATCCCCTGCTGGTCCGGCCGATTTAAAGTTGATTTGGCAAGGCACATGTATATCTGTTCGCCTCCCAAGAATCCTCCCAGTGAGTGTCCTCTGTGGTATTCCCTGACCAAGCCCTCCCCTCGGCAAGGATTCACACAGCTGGCCCAGGGCAAGTATGCATTTCCCCCTGTGAGCCTCATAGCACACACGTTGTGCAAGATCATGGAAGAAGGAGAACAGGTCCTGATGCCATACTGGCATTCCTGTTGCTAGTGGGTTGGAGTGCACTTGTTACTTGGTACACAAAGCTTGGCAGCATTTGCACCACTAAGGCCTGTAACGCAGTTCAGTTAGTTGTGATGTTTAGTATCGGGACCCCTAGAGTCGGTATTTCGACACAGCGTCGAAGAGATGGGCAGATAGGGAAGGTCTTGGGAATGTTACTATTGTATCCCCTATTCCATGATGGAGGGAACAAAGACGTGGTGTCCCTCTTGCCACAACTCTGAACTGCATGGCCGAGAAGCCGTCTCAGCTCCTCAGCACAAACCTTGTCATCTTTATTCGCTTTATTTTTCGCGAAGCATTGTTTTGCTAAGCTTACATTTACATTTACATTTTACATTTAGTCATTTAGCAGACGCTTTTATCCAAAGCGACTTACAAATGAGAGCAATAGAAGCAACTAGAACGGTCAAGGGCTACAGTATGCAAGTGCTGTAACAAGTCTCAGGTAATCTAACACAGAACACACAATTTTTTTTTTTTTTTTTTTTTTTTTTTTTTTTTTTTTTAAATAAATTAGACAGACAGAAAATGAATCGAATGGAATGTTAAGTGCTATTCTTGATTGGTTAGCTTCAGCTATGATAAAGAGACATCCACTCTTTATTATACTCTTGTTTGTTTGGGTTGATTAAACAACAGTGTTTATCAAAAATGGTTCAGTTCACCTTTAAATAAGGTCACAAACACCAGTAAATTGATGAGCACAAACCTAAGTAAATCACGTTACAGGATTCATTTAAATACTCTCCTCCCATAAGTTTTGTGTCTGAAAGGAAAACTCCTACAAATGCATATGCAATAAGGTCAGCCACAAAAATAACCATGTCCACGCCTTTTCAGCGCTAATATATCAGTGCGTGTCTTTAGTAAATCCTGACAGTAGTTTTAACTCCAAAAGAGGGTTTGCCCTGGTGCAATCTGTTTGTAAATGTGCTCCTTGGAGTATACAGCACAAGTCTCATATGATTACTTTCTGATACTTTTGCATTCTTGAAGAAGGTCACCATTCTCTGCCATTATATGGACAAACACAAGCAGGACGTATTTTTTTATTTTCAGGGGAAAAAAAGAACGGCTAAACCAGGGTGAGTAAATAATGAATTCAAATTTTTGGGTGAACTATCCCTTTGAATATATATTTTGCTTATAATATCTATAGTCCTATTTTACTTATTGTTTAACAATATTCTTGGGTTTGGATTATTTTAGAGTGCAATAATTGCTTTATTATAGTTGCATTTCAAAGTCGTTGCCATGGCGTTTTGTATAAAAACTAATTCTACTTTAAACGCTCATAAAAATACCTTTATCATTTTGATACCATGTCCATATAAAATGGCCCTCTTTCTCAAGATGATAGCTATCAATGAATCTGCAAATTCAAGAACATACTTCACCGTTTGTCAGTGAAGCATTGAGGATTCACAACAGAGTGTAAATATGACAAGAAAACATTAAGCTATAAAATATAAAATGTAGAGTATTCACTATAAACCACATTTACATTCACTATGTTACAAACTATCATAAAAAAGACAAATGCACATAGCTGAAAGCAGATATTAAGGGGCCAAGCAAAAACGCAGAAGGATCATTACAACGGCATTCCCTGTGATAATATTAGGGGAAACTGTTTTAAAAGAAATGAGTAGAAGAACTTAAAGGTAGGGTAGGTAGGATTTAGTTAAAAAACTTTTTTTCCAAATTTGTTTAAACTTTCTTTATATATCAATACATAATTAAAATGTTAGTACTCTGAAAAAGAAAGTATGAAAATTGAGTGTCTGTAGACCTCTCACGACTGTTTTAAAGACAGCTCATTATTTCCATTCACTCCACCTTCTGCCTTCTGGGCTCTTTCCAAAGCCACGCCCCCAAAACACATGAACGCGCCACGCCGACCGCGATCAGCTCAGCTGAAAGACGCATTATTTACCCGAGACGAGCGGAGAAGAAGTGCATGTACATCATGTCAGAATCACATGTAATAAAAAATCTAACTTTATCATTATGAATATAAACAAATAAGATGTATTTTAGTACTCACTCTCAAGCTAGAATACCGATACTGGTAAAGTTTAAAATACACACACAACACAGTGTCTACGACACACACAGATACAAGATAAAAACATTGGTAGAGTATATAAAAACAAACCAAGGGCCGAAATAAACGTGCAGGTAAAGTTCCCGGTGAACATGGTAAAAGAGTTTAGACAGAGGGTAGTAGCTAAAGCTAACTTAGTTCTAAAAAAAGTTCCTGGATGCGGTGTACTAGCTTTTACACATGCATTTTGTTATCTAAAGTTACATTTTGCGAAATTCAACACGACAGCGATCAACTTGAGCTACGCGTATTGAGTATTTATCATCTCTACTAATGGCTCGCTAGGTGTATAACATTGTAACTTTATGCTAAGTAATGTTATGTTAGCTATATTAGGCAGCTACGTGTGCTAGTGAGACATGCTTCATGAAAACATAAAGCACAAAAATGTATAATCAAAATGAAAGATTACCTGTCCTGCAGAAATACAGCCTCTTGAACTCCTCAAATCAAACGGGTGCGCCAGGGTTGCCAGGTTTTCACAACAAAATCTGCCCAATTGCTACTCAAAACTAGCCCAAAACAAGCCCAATCGTGTTTCTCCGTTAAAAATCGCGTTAGGGGGGTAAAATATGTGTCTTTTTGGTAGGGCTGCCTGCTAAAATTCGCAAAACCCGTGGCAAAATATCACATTATTGGAGTCGCTTCAACCCGCGGACATGAAAAACAGCCGCGGCAACAGTGTTTGAAGTAGCCCGACTCTGCAACACTGGGGTGCGCATGTGGGCAGATCTTGGAGCAAAAGCGGCGGTAGCCATGGTAACGAGAGAGAGTGACAGCACCCAAGCCAATCACTTGATTCGGCCCGAACGAAAATAATGAGCAGTGTTTATTGCAGATTAAAAAGTCTAGAGTCACTCGATTTTTATACTCTCTTTTTCAGAGTACTTACATTTTAATTATGTATTGACATATAAAGACAGTTTAAAAAAATTTGGACAAAAGTGTTTTAGATCAGACTTACCTACCCCACCTTTAAAGAAGAACAACATAAAATTGCTTATTACTTTTGCCCAATAGGTGGTGCTGTTACAAAATGTCAATCTGCTGAAAATTTGTATTTCTGTACACAAGACCTAAATTAATATGTACACACACACACACAAAAATGGAAATTATTCCGTCCATTATGGACTATAGATGTTTCATATGCGGTTCTTCTGATTGCCATATACTTCCACTACCTGAGAAGAATAGGACAAATATATATATATACATTAGGTGCAAATGCACCTTCAGTGCTTGGCCCCTATAAAATACAGTAATCATATGAATATAAAATCTGTTTATATAGTTTTACAGAACATAAATTAGAAATCAACATGAATCCAATTTTGTGTCTTTTCATTGTTGCTTGACTATATCTGAATTATGAGACATTTGTTAGAATAAAAATTAAGAAAAATTAAGAACTACTCATTCTAACTATTGCTATAATGTTTAATTTTATTTTATTCTTCATGTCCCCTTGAAGAGGATTCCTGACTAGTAAAGATGCTACAAAAACATGTAACATGTGTATGCTGTTGAAACCATATTAGTTATGAGATTAGTTATCTTTTTAAATATTATGAAAAATAAAAACAGTAAGAAAAACAATGTGATTCAAGTGAACTGAGCCATCAAAGAACAGGAAATATTCAATTGTTGTGATTAAGACAAAGAATATTCAATTAAATTCTGATGAAGAAAAATAACACATCCTTTGTTATTGCCAGAGCTGTCAATCAATTCAGTTCAGCCGCAGTGCAAGTTTATCAGCGAAAAGGTTAAAAAATATGAGCTGAAAATATATGCCTAAATTGAAAATAAAAACAAGTAGCATACATAACAGATGGTCTTGTGTCATATATCGTTGAAAAGGTCTCAACTAGCGGAATACAACAAACATAATTGTTTCAGGTAGAGACCAAACAATACCAAGTACATGCAAACTGTATACACATGCAGCTTTTGCTCTGCATTTTGGTTTGCAGCTTCACCAAACATCAGTAAACCATAGTAGATCACATTTATTTTAATCTCGGACTGTACCATGATAGTAGTTGAACAAACTCAGGGTTATGGCATTAGTTTTGAGTTGACAAAACCAAACCAATTGAATCAGGCTTTATAGAGACCATGATGCTGGTCATTAACGGTCATAGACCGGAAACTATAAAGCACCCATGAACACAAACAGAAACTAGCTTCTGAAAAAGCCTGAAATAAGTCGCTCACGGGCATGCAGGGAATATGCCAGGACGACGCAGTTCCCTCTCAGGGAACCATGGTTACATACGTAACCTGAGACGTTCCCTTTCAAGGGAACTTGCGCTGCATCAAAACGCTGTGAGAACGCAATACCCACGCTGCCATAAGAGCAAGTGACCGCATGTGTGAAATCAAAAGTGCACACTACTACGATAGCACCTGCACCCCAGGAGTGGTCAAAGCAGATTAGTTTCTCTTGGTCTGACGCCGAGGAGGACAAAGGCCAGCAGCACCATAGGTATTACAATAAAAGTAGAAACCCCAGCAACATAGCCCGGCCTAGGATGAAGAAAACCTTCCCTATGCTGAGCGCAAACCCTTGACTGCAGATCTAAGCCTCAAAATGCCATGAAGGAAACAAGTAACTAGCAGGTGTCTCCTCAAAGAAACCTCACCCAAAGGAGCGTGGAAAGCAGCTAAGGCTGCCGCAAAGCCCCGTCTTGGCGAACTCTCTCCAGAACTCCCAGAAGCAGAGCAATCGGGTAAAGGTGTACAGGGGTGGCCTCGACCACTCCTGTATCATGGTGTCCAATCCCGGAGGAGCTGGATAACCACAAGAGCTCCGCCACCTCGGTGTGGAATCTTCATTTCCCCGGGCCTCAGCCCCTGCCTCAGCAGGATGTCCGCTTCCTGGAATTACATTTATGCAACCATCGTAGTGTCGTTGTTAACTTGAACAAGCACATGGCAGCCCCTGAGGTATGGCCGGAAGTGGTTCAGAACCCGAAAAACCACCATCAATTTTGGGCGATTATATGCCATAAGAGCTGATGGTCCTGCCAAGGACCCTGAGTTGAGCGACCGCTCATGATCGCACCCCCAGCCCGCAAAGGAAAACTCTGTCGTTAGCGTACCGTGACGAACACAAGTCGCCAATACCGGCCTTTGGGACATAAACCAAGGATCTTTCCATATAACTAAAGCACGAAGGCATCGCCGCGTGACTACAATCATGCGGAGCAGGTATCCCCTCAGGGAAAACCCCTTGGTTATGAGCCACCACTGTCATGGTCTCATGCTCAGCAGGCCAAGAAGGTATCCCCGTTGGACGCAGCTGCCATGAAACCTAACAGATTCTGAAACTGTTTGACAGAGAGTGGCCGCTGGCCGGCCTAGCTTTGCTGAGAGAATCGTTGCAATGCGTACAGGTGACAAATGAGCCCACATCGCTACCAACTCCCATATCATGCCCAGATAAGTGTTTTTCTGTACTGGAGAAAGCACACTTATCTTTGCGTTCAGCCTCAACCCCAACTTTTCCATATGGGCAAGCACAACATCTCAATGTTGAACTGCTTTCTACTCTGCTCCCTGAGCAAAAGATCAATCAATCGTTGATATAAATGAGTATGTGGGTGCCCTGTAGGCCCCACAGCACTACTACAACCCCCACACTTCATGGGGTGACAAAACTAGACCGAATGGAAATACCTGATATTGGTGCGCTTCTCCCCCAAAAGTGTGCCTCAAAGACCTCCTGCGTTATAGAAAGATAATTCTTTGGCATAATGAAGAAATTAAATAGCTGTAAAACCCTGACTCCCTGCAGGGAAGAGGTCCCCTTTTTATAGCCCCCTTTTGCAGAAGAGTCTCTACTTCTTGTGCCAAACCAGAGTCTGCATCTGCAGGACCGACCAAGATATAAATAGCAGATTTTCTAGTTTTCACCAACAAATCTCTATTGGTACAAGTCCCTCAAGACTGATCTCTGACATACTGCGAACAGCAAGCGCAGTGCCCTGAAGCGGCGAACCAGCAGGGAACAACTGGCCTGACTGCTCTAGGACCCTCCTCGGAGTGGGCGCACATCCCAGGACCACTACGTTTCCGGGTGGAACCTGAGATATGTGCTCGTCAGGGACCACTGCGCCCCGAAACACATGAGGTGGCGGGGTTGGCAGAATGGTCCCCCTGAGGGCACCGAAGGGAGACGAGCACCGTATAATGAGGTGGACACCGCCTTCCTACGGAAGGGACCCTCAGAGACATGATATTGATATCGTCAGAAATATTAGAGATACCAGTCTCTCGAGACTGACCTCTGGTGTACCACGAGCAGCAAGCACAGTGCCCTGAAGTGGCGAACCGGCAGGGAACAGCTGGCTTGACTGCTCTAGGACCCTCCTCGGAGGGGGCGTGCATCCCAGGACCACTACGTTTCCGGGTGGACCCTGAGATATGTGTTCACCAGAGACCACTGCGCCCCGAAACACACAAGGTGGCGAGGTTGGCAGAACGGTCCCCTGAGGGTCCCGAAGGGAGACGGGCACCGTATAGTGAGGTGAACACCGCCTTCCTACGGAGGGTTCCCTCAGAAACCTGACATTGATGGCGTCAGAAGTTTTACTTTGACAAAGCCCTCTTTATGACAATAACTGTCTTTTCAAAACCGCCTTGCCTTAAGAGAACTTCACTCTGCTTCCACATTGTGGAATTAGAAAGGGCACGAAGCACTCAGCGCGTGTTCTTACCATAACCATGGATTTTTTGAAATATGTATATATTTTTCATACATAAAAAATTCTCAAGCCACAAAGAAATATAATTTAATTTGTCAAAATGAAATGCATTCAATGCTTTTCACAGGCTGAATATTCATATTGGCATGAAAAATGCAAAAGGAGTCAAACATAGGAACAGAGAGAAAGGGCTTCTCTTTTTCTTTTTCTCTTTCTTCTTTCCCCCATTTATAAATGAATTGTGGCAACATAATCTACGTGTTGCCTCGGCAAACGCGAGATCCATTGATTCCTTTTTTTTTTTTTTTCTCAGACCGTAATCTACGTGTTGCCTCGGCAAACACGAGATTCGACCATTACATTCTCAGCAGACCATGATCTATGCGCTGCCTTGGAAAAACACGAGATCTAAAAGACACTATATTGTAGACTGTAATCTACGTGTTGCCTCGGCAGACACAAGCTCTGTCCATTATATTCTTAGCAGTCCGTGATCTATGCGCTGCCTTGGCAACGCAAGATCACAAGCCACTATATTGCAGACTGTAATCTACGTGTTGCCTCTGCAAACACGAGCTCCGTCCATTACATTCTTAGCAGACTGCATCTACGCGCTGCCTCCGCCTCGGCAAAACGTGAGATGCAGTGCTATATTGCAGACTGTAATCTACATGTTACCTCGGTAAACACGAGATGCGAGCCGTTATATTCTCTTCGCTACGTGCTTTTCTTACACATTTGAGAAATGTATCAATGAATGTCCGCCCACTACTTTTTTATGAAAGCTGACGCACATACACACTGTCTCTGCGCTTCACTCGGGGCGGAAGGAACCGCAAGCGTGCTTCCAACCCGGAGATGAAACACTGGACCCGGCAGGTGAAGGCAGAGAAAGGGCGATGCCTGTCTCTAACCCCTCTGCTGGACCTATTTGCGATCCCCACGACTGAAGCCGCCGCTCTGCCTCGGCAGAAGGGACCTGAGCCGTGGGGAACGCGAGCCGAAGCGGCCACCTCGGAGAGCGCCTGACGGCTTAAACAAACAGTCAACACACATAGAATATGCATCCCCACCCGTAATGAAACGAGGGCAGGGATGAACACATCCAGTGAATTGCTGTCACATTCGTTTTACTTTTATGTTTTTCTTTTACAAGAACAAAGGTGGAAAAGTCCTGCCTAACTTTTTCTAAACACCAGTTTTTACAGACAAGATTCACACTGAGCGCTTCTGAAGGCAAAGAAGCTAGTTTCTGTTTGTGTTCATGGGTGCTTTATAGTTTCTGGTCTATGACGTTCCGTCTGTCCACTGGACTGACTCCACAAGTGCTTCAAGACGCAATCACGCAGAGGCGTTCTCACGGCGTTTTGACGCAGTGCGAGTTCCCTTGAAAGGGAATCAGAGACACTGCGATTCAGTTCAAACGAGAGAGTCGGCGCGATTCAATTCTCTCTTCTGCCGAAGATTAAGACATTGAAGAATATGAAGTGGCGATGAACACAGCTAAAAGCCGATAGCATTTTCATGAAACTTAAAACCCAGAGTTAGTACAAACTAAACTTAAACATACCTGGCTAGCCTAAACCTAAACCTAAACCGGCTTCATGGTATAGGCCTCAAGTGTTCTCGATTCAAATCCAAACACAACAGAACACAACACGCATGTCTTGAGCTAATCCTCATAAAGTGGCGCTAAAGGATATCTGGGATCAGATAATGTCATGATAATGATGATGTGAAGTTTTCCACCGTCATTTGAAAACGTTGGGAAGTTTAACCAATAGAAATTAGATCTCAGATATGGTGGGTGTGTATAGTGGGTAGGGACAATGAGTAAAGACTTGGATTAAAGAATAAAAGCACACGGCTGCAAGATCAGCGCTCATCCAACATGATCTAAATTCATGTATTTGAGCCATTATTATCATGCATGCAGGATTTTTCTTCTTTCCCACAAAAAATTATTTTGCGTCTCATTTGATTGGGTGAACCAGACGTCATTATGAGTGGCCCAGTGCCACCCTGGCCTTTATGTAGCCTCACCACTGCTTTGATGCAATGGGAGTAGATTAGTTAATAATGATGGGTCCGTCCCAAGCGGCACCTCCCGCAGTTTCTCTTGAAGCCGATACAGAAGTGACTTAAACTGCAATTCATGGACTGGCCACTAGAGACAGACTCCAGAAGGAGCAGAATCTCATTGAGCTCATGTTAAAATGCCCAACTTTACAGCAGAAGAAAACATGTTTACAGTCTGGGACACATTGTGGTTTTGGTCTATACGGCTAATTTTGGCCTTCATGACAACTGTGAGCGGGGTGAATTTTTTTTTATAACTCATTGGTTTACATTATATAGGGCCTGAAAGTTCTGGATAATTAAGGGCGTGGCCACTTTGAGTGACAGGTGGATAGCCATTTATCTGCTGTATGTTAGTCATCACCTCAGCTCCGCCCACTTCCCGCCTCTTTGCCCATTTTCTGTTATCCGGGAGTGACGCGCTGACAAGATGGCAACGGCCAGCTCGACCCTACTTTATGCTTCAAAACTGCTCTTTAGAATCCCATGGGTGACGTCACGGACACTACGTCCATATTTTTTTTACAGTCTATGGTCCATCCAGTTTCTAACTACGTCATAATTGTAAATAAAGCAATAGATTGTGAAATTGAATATTTCTCTTTCTTTAACTGCCCAGCATTCTCCCGACTGGATACCAAACTGTATATTCTTTCCCCCAAACCTACCCCTGTATTTTAACAATGTGATCTTATGAGTATTTGTATGTAATTCATATAGATTTATTTATTTATTTATTAAGTGGTTATGTTTAGCTTTTGGGGGATATGCTCAATGTATTTGCAAACAACTCTTAAAAATAATGCAATTAATGTCCAATAAAGGTTGGGTTAAAGCACTGAATTTTCCGTGACCTAATCTAAAGTGAGAACATTTTACAGTTAATATGTTGTTAACGAAGCATTATTTAACTCGTTACATATGAGCTAAACAATAATTTGTTAATTACAGTAACAATGAATGAAGAACTCACTGTTAAAGTCTATTAATGTATTAACTACAGTTTATAAACTAGTTTGCAAATGATTTGTAAATACTTTAGTACGCTATACTTATTATAAAGTGTTACCCATTTTTTTTTCTTGAATCTTTTTAATGTAATGACCCACCCAAATTTGCTAAAATTAATCGGACTTCTCTTGCTATATAAGAGATAATAATACATTCTCAGAGAGTACATTTGATTATAACCTTAGCTCATTCAGCTGTACATCGTTGTGCGCAAACAATGCAACATGAAAGAGCTACATATTTTAGAAATATTGAATTGTGCTCATTCAGTACTCTCACAATACTGTAGTTCTGATAGTTGCGTCTCTACTTTTATCAGTTACTGTCCAAACACTGACAAAGAGTCAGGAGGAGAAAAAGAAGAAATAAATCTGCATGTGTGTTCTTGTCTACACTAGCTTACTAGAGTAAAGCAACAATGATAAGACAGGTGTTAAAAATAGAAAAATGTTGAATTCACCTGGTATCGCTTTGTTGTCTCACCTTTCTGTTTGGCCACTTTACGCACTGTCATGGCAGCTTGTCGTTTCTGATATTCAGAGATTTCAAAACCTAAACAAAACCAACGACAGCAGCAGAAGATATGAGGGAGGGTGACAGGAAACGCAATGTTTTGTGCCATTGATGACATATGGAAATCCTTTTGAAGCAGCAATGATACATCAAATAAACATGAGGATTTATGCCAATTTACCAATTTTTTCATCCTCTTGGACCATCTTGCGCTCCTCATGAAAAGCCCTCAGCCAGCGAATCTTCTCTTCTGGCTTCTTGGCCAGAAAGACGTGAATCTCTTCGCTGTCTCTGTTGTGCAGCTTGAACGCATTTTTCACACTGACGTTAAAGTCGTCGTCCCGTCCATCGACAGCATCTCTCACTGTATACCTATCCACGTCTATACGTCCTTTGTAGTAAAGTATGTCCCGTCGGATCAGGTCCTGAGAAGAGATGCAGTGCTCAGTGGAGGGGGCTTTCAACGACCACAACAGAATCAAAGCATTCATTGCAACATGACAATGTTTAAATGAAATACATACAGGATATATATATTCATCTATTCAAAACAAAGGCGTGGTTTGATGACGCCACGTTTGAGCGCATAATCTTGGGACATGTGGTCTTCAGCCGGCGGAAAAGAATCGGGATAGGACTCGGACAGAAATCATGTTCATGTGATTATTAACGTTACTGTAGTATGAAGCAGAGCAGGAGCGAGTGTTGTGGAGCTGAGGAACCGCTGGAGCGATTGTTAATAAGATGAACGCAACACACGCCTCGCGAGCAGCGGGACTTTTATTATGACACAGTCGCCGGCGCCACTTCCTCTTCTCCGCTCATGAGTATGAGGTAACGCAGCTCTGTTTATCATATTAGTCACATCTTAATGATGTTAAGACGTTACTCTGTGTGTTCTCTCAGCGGTTGATATGTCAGACTGCAGTGAGAGTAAAGCGTTTCTGCAGAATAAAACCAGAAACCGAGGGGAACGCAGATATGATGTCATCGACAGGCCACTCCCTCACACGTCCCGGTTCCTCGGGTAAAAGAGCAATTTCTCACGATTTACAAATAGTTGGAAACATTTGGGATATTGTAAGTACTCAACTGAACAAAATATATAACACTGGCCTAGTGGTTATTGCATGTTTTACTGAAAAAAATTTACATAGTGCACCTTTAAACCATCAAAATATGAGGAAAATATTGAATATTTTTTAAATATGGTAAATATGAGGAAAGAACAAAACACTAAACTTGGCTAAGGTATTTATCTGACAAAAATTATATAGCAAAAAAGACAAACAGGTTTTATTTTACTATGCAAAAAAAAAGCATACACTGACTATAACATAACAGTTATTAATATTTTGGTAGTTCTCTCTTGTTTTTTCATGTGTTCATAATGTCTTTTTATAACAGCCTGGACAAAAATGACGTGTGCACAATTTAACGTTTCATTGCGTTATCAGGCTCCAGGCACAACTATGCAATATGCTTACAAAATCTGTAAAACATTTTTAATCATATTTGAATAAAGGGTGAAGATGTAAATTTCCCTAGGCCAGACATCACTTTTGGCCACTACTGTAATATGAATACCCGTATCACTGTAATCAGGGGGATTGAAAGCGGATCGGCGAAAGCAATGTGTTCAAAAATAACCTGTGGCAATAATCTGACAATGATTTATTTAAAAAAAAGGTAAATTAATAGATTTTTTTACACAATCCTTAAAGTAGTGGTTATAAAACATGTCCTGAAGGTCCAAATCAATGCAGTTTCAAAGGAAGGGTTTCAGAGACTCTGCACCATCCCAGACGAGGAATAGGGTCTTATCTAGACAAACCATCGGTCATTTTCTTAAAAAGTAAAAATGTATATATTTTTTAACCGCCAATGCTCGACTTCGGTGTTCTGCTCTGGGATCGGTCAGAGCCTCTGAAGCCCTTCCTTTGAAACTGCATTGATTTGGACCTTCAGGCGTTGATTGCCATTGAAGTCCATTATGTGGAGAAAAATCCTGGACTAATCCTTTAATACCTTACTGCAATGAAAGTTTGCGAGATCCAATATTGTTTTGGACCCCGCTGACTTTCATTTTTATGGGCAAACACATTTGTAACACCCTTTTTCATAAAATAAAATAAAACTGATTTATTTTGAATGAACTAAATTAAATTGTGTGTACAGATTCAATTCAATTAAATAAGGGTTAATTTTTTGAGTGTATTTACATCAAAGTGGTTATTTGCTGAATTATCATCTTTACGTGGGTTGTGCATCGGCACGGCTCCTCAGCGAGGACGAATGTAATGTTTTGAGGAACCGCACCGGTGTGGATGCTGTACTTCAGAATCACAGACTCTATGTCTTGGATGTATGACCAAAATAAGAATATTCACCGGAAAATGTAAAACGAAAAAAGCATTACAATAAATCCTGCTACCAACGCTGATTAGATCCAACGATCGCTTCGCTCATATCACATCAAACCGTGCTATTTATTATTATTGTTATATTTTGTTCTTAAATTGTTAATGTTAACAAGTGAAGTGTTTCCATCCATGTGCACACACATACACCGTGAACACACACCCAGAGCAGTGGGCAGTTGGAGGTTCGGTGCCTTGCTCAAGGGTCTCACTTGAGTCGTGGTATTGAGGGTGGAGGAGAGTGCTGGTTATTCACTCCCCCCACCGATTATCGATTAAACCTTCGGGTTACAAGTCTGACTCTCTAACCATTAGGCCACGACTGCCCAAGAGGATTTGCACGACTCCGGTGGGACTCGAACCCACAACCTTTGAATACCTCCATTCACAACCTAGAAGTCCAATGCGCTATCCATTGTGCCAAAGAGCCACGTCATCTGCGTTGGTGACTACGTGCATTTAGTTTGTATTACCGTTACCTGTAGATTTTAATTTCTGTACAGTCTAATCTTATGCTTTTGACTACGGGTGTTACAATCCTCCATCAAAATGATGAGTTTAATTATTCCAGCTGCTGTGAGAAAAGCCTATAAATGATCCGCCACCTGCAGCATCCTCACATGGGATAGCCTATTAGCCGGACTCCTTCTTTATGTATACAGACGTGACGTAATAACGCAAAGACGAGCTGCGCCATGCTCGTGGAAAGCTACCAGTACCACTCAAATTATAAAACATTATTACAAGCTTACAGGAGTCAGGCTAAGGTAAATAGATAGTTTTGAACACTGGTTAACAATGATCTAAAATAAATTTGAGCAAGTACATAACCAGCCAAACAACATTACGGACTGCAGCTTTACGTCATTTTATTCATAATTTTATAATAAATAATTTATTTCATTTAAACAAAACCAGTTATTTTAGATGTTACCACATGAAGTACATTTTCTAAATTGAACTGACAAAACGTTTTTCAGTTATTTCAATGAAGATGAATCTTGTATCCAAAATTCATGCTGAACACCTCAAGCCTTTTTTTAAAGGGCAATATATCAATATATTTTGTAAATTCCATGTACCTTTTTGCACAAGACCAGCTGATGATCAAAAAGGAAGAAGACTCGCTGCTGACTCCTGCCATAAGGCTGATAGATCCACGACATCTCGCCCGTGTAGATCAGCTCTGAACTTCTGTCCAGGATGTCATCACCCTAAGGGAAAACAAAGCAAAACTTAGCAGACAAACCAGGATTGGCAATAGACACCCTAAAGCTTTTATTAACAAAATATTTTTTTAAGTTGAATTCCACACCACTAAACACACCTCCCAGTCTAACACTGAGGCTTGCCATTGAGCGATCTTGTCAATGTTCTCCAGTCTTCTTTTGCGCTCATTGATTTGCTGGGTGACGTTCCTCATGACTGCCAGTGCTGCTGCCACATAGCGGTAATCACTGTGTGGGGAAACATAAACACCCACAGACTATTGATATATTATATACATATATAGCTCATAAAACGTGGTTTGGTTTTGGTAGCCTTGTTTTTGTAGTGTTTTTGTGCACGAGTGTATGTTACCTATGTTCCTGTGCTGTGTACTTGAGTAACTCTGCAAGTTGTAGTGGGTACTTGCAGATCTTCTGCACAGGGGTGAGGAGGAAGCCATCAATAGCGATGTCAATCATCTGCTGGAGGAGGCGACAGGCTTCAAAAAAGTGCTGATAGCGCCCATCCTTCATCAGCTTGGAGAGCTCCATGCAGGCATCAAGGTGGTTGTTGCAATACTCTGAATAGATCCAGAAACCGTCTTGCTGTATGGCAGATAATCGTTAGGTCAGAAATGTTTTAAGGTTTTCAGGAATCAGTTAAAAAGCTGGAATAGCTGATACATGTCAGTACCCAACCATTATACACATGCTTGACATTGTCTAGATCTATTATGCAGGAGCTTACAGGTACAGCTAAAATATAATTTGAAATAAGAGGTAGATGATGTTAATATCATAAGGCGATTTACTCACATGTTCCAGAAAACATGGTCCAATTTCACTAAGATGGGGCTCCTCAATGTTGTACTGTTTCTCCAAGTCCCGCACAAATCCCATTTGAAATCTGTAGATATCCTCAATGTTTCCAAAAATCACTTTCAGCTGGTCATCATTGAACATGTCAACCCTCTTTCTGCACTGCCTCAAGTAGCCCTACAGAGAGAAACACCTTCAGTTTAGCCTTCTGCAAGCCCTAGATGAGTAAATCAAGTGATGTCCACCACAGGCCAACAGCCAAAGTGTTAGGAAACTCATTCTTCTCTGGACAATCTGCACTGCATGACTGCAAACATGTCAAATGATAGCATCATCTGCATAAATAATTCTGATTCCAATCTTGGATTAAAGGGTTAGTTCCCCAAAACATTTAAATTCGGTCACCATTTACTCACCCTCGTGTTGTTCCAAATCTTCAGAAAATAAATTAAGATCATTTTAATAATATACACTACATTGCCAAAAGTTTTGGGACGCCTGCCTTTATATGCATGTGAACTTTAATGACATCCCATTCTTAATCCATAGGGTTTAATATGAAGCTATAACAGCTTCAACTCTTCTGGGAAGGCTTTCCACAAGGTTTAGGAGTGTGTTTTGGGGAATTCTTGACCATTCTTCTAGAAGCGCATTTGTGAGGTCAGACACTGATGTTGGACGAGAAGGCCTGGCTCTCAGGCTCCGCTCTAATTCATCCCAAAGGTGTTCTATCGGGTTGAGGTCAGTCAAGTTCCTCCACACCAAACTCGTTCATCCATGTCTTTATGGACCGGCGCTTTGTGCACTGGTGCGCAATCATGTTGGGACAGGAAGGAGCCGTCCCCAAACTATTCCCACAAAGTTAAGAGCATGAAATTGTCCAAAATGTCTTGTATGCTGAAGCATTAAGAGTTCCTTTTATTGGAACTAAGGGGCCAAAGCCCTGAAAAACAACCCCACACCATCGAACTCAGTGCAGTCAGGCAAGACCCGTTCTCCTGGCAACTGCCTGCGTGATTTGTCACTCCAGAGAACACATCTCCGCTGCTCTAGAGTCCAGTGGCGGCGCGCTTTACCCCACTGCATCCCACACTTTGCATTGCACTTGGTGATGTAAGGCTTGGATGAGCTGCTCGGCCATGGAAACCCATTCCATGAAGCTCTACACACTGTTCTTGAGCTCATCTGAAGGCCACAGAAGTTTGGAGATCTGGAGCTCTTGACTCTGCAGAAAGTTGGTGACTTCTGTGACCCTCAGCATGCGCTGACCCCGCTCTGTGATTTTACGTGGCCTATCACTTCATGACTGAGTTGCTGTTGTTCCCAATTGCTTCCACTTTGTTATAACACCACTAACAGTTGAGCGTGGAACTGAATGGACTTATTGCACAGGTGGCAACCAATCACAGTACCACGCTTGAGTTCTCTGAGCTCCTGAGAGCGACACATTCTCTCACTGATGTTTGTAAATAAAGCCTAGTGCTTTATTTATACACCTGTGGCCATGAAGTGATTGAACACCTGAATTCAGTGATTTGGAGGGGCTTCCCAATACTTTTGGCTATATAGTGTATGTGAGAGCTTTCTGTCTCTCCTTAGACAGCTAGGCAACTTTCACTTTGATGCATCGAAAAGTTGATAAAGAGATCGTAAATCTAATCCATATGAATTAAGCAGTTTAGTCCAAAGTTTCTGAAGAGACACAATTGAATTTAGATTGAATTTAGGCTCTTATTCACATATAAACATTCATCAACTCGCACCTCAGTTGCAGTAAATGCTCAAGTTCACGTTAGCTTTATGTGCAAGAACCAATGAGGTTCATTCTCATGATACGCAGCACGTTTGACCTTCTGAAAAGAACCAATGAGGTTTGTTCTTATGCATCAAGAAGGTTTGGTTGAGCTTCTGTTTATGTTAGCTGATCAATGTTTATATGTGAATAAAAAGCCTAAATTAAATCTGTTCATCATATAAAGCCATCGTGTGCCTTCAGAAAATTTGGACTAAACCGCTCAATTCACATGGATTAGTTTTATGATCTTTTTATGAACTTTTTGAAGCATCAAAGTGGTAGATTTCATCATCATTTCATCATTTGTGTTCAGAAGATGAACGAAAGTCTCACGGTTTTAGAACGACGTGAGGGTGAGTAATTAATGACAGAATTGTCATTTTTGGGAGAACCAACCCTTTAACAAAGGAAATTCTGTCCCTCCATTGAAAGTCAAATCCTCTAAACCTGAAACCTTCAAAAAGTTCACTGCAAAAGAAAATGATCAATGTTTATATGTGAATAAAAGCCTAAATTAAAGCTGTTCATCATATAAAGCGATTATGTCTCTTCATTTATTAATCTCAATAATGAAGATTAATATCCTCATTTATGTTTTGAAAATTAACAAAAGGGTTTGGAACAAAATGAGAGTGAATAAATGAGGGCAACTTTAATATTTGGGTGAACGATTTCTCCAATCTCTCCATGATACCAAGAGGCCAGCAATCAAACGTATCAGATAATGGTAGCAGTACCTCACATATGTCCTTCAGGTGTTTGATATAGTGACGCTCAGTGCTCATGATCTCATTGATAACGTTGGCCCTCATCTGATCTCGGTTCTGAAGTGGTTGGCCAATGCACAGGCAGCCGTTGCTCGGGTCAGTGTGTCCATTCTGCACATCATTGGCACCCTCAGTTAAGTCTGTGGCCGTATTGTCCTGGTTAACCCATAGCTGGCAGGAAAGACACAAAGGCATAGAGTCATACATTATACAGTATCTCTAAACTGTGAGTTTTGCAAAGGGGAACAAGTTTGACCCCTAATTCTCACTTGGCTCAAGATAGGGTTTGCTGACTGACAGACAGTTGCTTGGACTGAGAAGTTTGGGCAATGGTTACACAAATACAAATGCAGAGTTCCACTGAAGATAGTTGTTCTTTAACCATTTTGACTGGACACTTCTTATTCCAAACGAATGAAGACTTGGAGTCTTGCTCTCATTGCCTTGGTAATAAGACCTTTGGTCTCTCATTTTAGGGTTTTAGACAAGACAGCATTGTGTTGAAAGGTGGCAGAGAAGCTGCTTCTGAGGAGTTATATATGCAGTTCACATAGACCTTTTATGTTTTAATGGGGCTCAGAAATCTAATGGTGGCATAACTCTATTTCCTGGGAACAATGAATCACACTCTCGAATGTTACATTATGATAATATCTCTTCTGGATTGTTTCCATGGTGGTTCAGCGCCAGTATATTTTGTGGTTTTGTGCATCACATGCAATGAGAAGGCCTAAAAGGTTATGGAAAGGGCGAGGTTTTCAATTTCGTTTTTAAAATACACTGATTAAATAGAAAGAAAACAAGTAACTGGTATTATGGAGTAAATTCAAAAAGTAGTGTGGTACTTTATTAGTTCAGAAAAGTGCATCACTTGTAAAACACTAGATGTAAGAACCCGTATGGAAAACATCTAGGACATTTCTGTTGAAGAAATTGGAAACATTGACAATAAGATTAAAACTTAATTGTTTTAAATGAATGCAAAAGAAAAGTTTTTTTTATTTTTAAATGTCTTGTCTTGGTCTGGGTTTCAGAGGGTCTTATCTCAACTCCAGCATTGCTTAAGAAAGACCAGAGGTCACGTGAGGGTATAATAGTTGTCTCAGTAATTCTCCATTTCACCGTTGCATGGCCTACTAATCTCTAAAAAAAACCTGTCCGCATCAGAAACATTTGCTTGAGCGTTTTCTGTCAAAAGACAGCTTAAAGGAACACGCCACTATTTCTGAAAATGGGCTCCTTTTCCAACTCCCCTAGAGTTAAACAGTTGAGTTTTACAGTTTTCGAATCCATTCAGCCAATCTCTGGGTCTGGTGGCAGCACTTTTAGCATAGCTTAGCATACATCATTGAATCTGATCAGTCCATTAGCATCTCGCTCAAAGAAATGACCAAAGAGTTTCAATATTTTTCCTATTTAAAAATCACAACTTTTCATTTTCCGTCAGTCTTAGTACACGATGTAACTACAGAAGAATCGAGTTTTAAATAGGAAAAATATTTAAACCCTTTGGTCATTTTTTGAGTGAGGTGCTAACGGTCTAGATTCAATGATCTATGCTAAGCTATGCTAAAATTGCTACCGCCAGACCCGGAGATCGGTAGGGATGGGTATCACGAACCGGTTCCATTTTAGAACTGGTTCCAAATTGCTCAGAACCGGTGATTCGATAAGAAACACGCATTTCGATTCCGCTTATCGGTTACTGTGTGCACATTTTATTGTGATTTTTAACCGCAATACACACGCGCGCAGACCTTCTTCTTATAGTGAATGAATGGTGCGCGATAATGGGCTGAGTTCTCTTCCTCGTGTTCTTGCACAGCACGCGAATGGACAAATACACACAAAAATAAAAAAAAAACACAGTCGGTTATGTTGTTGATGGTAGATTTTCTTGATGCCGTCTCTATGATAATGTTAATCAAACAACAAAAGACGAGAAAATTCACTTGCTGTTCTAGACAGAATAACTTTGAACTATAATGATAATGAACGAGTTCTCTTTCTCGTCTTTTTGCACACATGGACGGACAAATACACACAAAATTTTGACAAAATGTCAAAATACTCTCGTAAACACAGTCGGTTATGTCGTTGACGGCAGATTTTCTTGATGACGTCTCTATGATAACGTTAATCAAACAACAAAAGATGAGAAAATTCACTTGCTGTTCTAGACAGAATAACTTTGAACTATATTTGTAATGTATAGCCCAAATTTTATTAATAAAGTGCAGTGTTATTTTACATTTGATTACAGTTTCTGTACCTAACTGAAAATGTTTATTTCAATCATCTTTGTTCAATTGTATTTATTTGTGCAATTGCGAATTTGTTTATTTGTTATTTACTTGTCTTTAATAATGCTTGAAATTTATATTAGGTTTTTTTAAACCATAGGAAAACGTTGCTAGCCTGTTGATTTTTGTTCATGGTATTCAGCTACAATGAAATGTTTTGCAATAATAGCCTAATAATAAATGTGTTTTTTACCCTATTGGAATCGAAATTAGGAATCGATGAGATTCGGAAACGATAAAATTCAAACGATACCCAACCCTAGAGATCGGCTTCGAAAACGGTAAAACTCAACAGTTTAACTCTAAGGGAGTTAGGAAAATGAGCGTATTTTCAAACAAAAGTGGCGTTTTCCTTTAATACGTACCAATGCCTGTGAAATCCCATTTGAAATGAGTAGAGTATTTTACATTGTACACACTTATTGCGTTACAAATCTTGGCATCCACAAAGACGCAAACATAAAATGGGATGCTGCCTAGCAAAAAAAAGAAAAGATGGTTCTGAATGTAAAGCAGATTACTATAACTACTATTAAAAAATGAGACCTGCGATTTGGAGGCTACTACAAAACGCATCCAAAGCAGCACATGTAATGAAGAAACATGTCGGATGCTTATCTTCTAAATCTACTTGAAAAGCTATGAAGCACACTAGGAGCGTGATTTCTGTTGGATGCTTTTAAAATGCTTTGTGAGAGACGGCTGTGTTGACAAAATCAGCAGCACTTGATGAGATTTGAGGAGCTGGGAACGCACCTTTGCTGTTGTGTTATGGAACCTTGGAGTTGCTATAGGGTTGATATAGAAAACTGGTTTTGTGTAAGGTTGAGGAGGGTGGGGATCAACCTTTGGAAAGAATGACAAAAATACACTTTGTTTTAATTTGCTCTTGTTGTGGAAGAATAGAAATGGAACAGTGAGATGGCAGTGGCTTGGCAACACTGATTCAACACTGACTGCGTTCTTTTCAAAGTCCAGACAGACGCATCTAATCAGGATCAGTGTCCCAAGACCTCATTTCTTCACTTGAGACCTTGAGCCGCATCACAATTAACTAATAAGATCAATGATCTTCTAAGATGAGATGAGAGATTTAATCCAAGACGGGGCTGAAACCTACCCTCACAAAGCTGGCGGGGAACCAGCCCTCCTCGTCATCGATTTGACCCCACCACCAGTCTTTATTGGAGGCATCCAGGACTTTAATGACGTCTCCCGCCTTAAACGCCAACTCCCTCTCGGCCATCGTCACGTGATCCCATACTGCCTCTGCGCTGACCACTGAACCTCCGCTGATCAACTGTAGAAAAATACAAAGCGTTACAAAGCTTTCACACGCATGACTGTTTCGAAACACACTCGTCAGAAAACAGGTAGTCCCGTCTCGAACTCATGTCACCGGTGGAGCCAGCCCACTGTTTTGAACGCATCACGATTGTATCTGCACATTAAGCTATGATAAGTGAAAGCATTTCCAAAAAGGTCAGTCACCCAGTTGTTCTCAATTCTGGTCCTGCACCATCAGATAAAAAAAAATTGCACTTAGTGTAAACTCTACTAAAACTGCTCATCACTGGAGCAGCACTATTGTGCCTTTTTATAGGGATTCATATTAGTCCCATATTATCATATGGTATACAATATACAACCAAACAAAAACCATTAGATCAGAATGAGCCTCAACCACACGTTCTTGCAGAGATTCAAAGGCTTATTTATAATCTACACATACAATACAACATTTTTTGTCCTTTACAGCATCTATCTGCTTGTTAAGTCCTCGTGTGAGCATAAGGAATGCTGTTTCCGAGTCTCTGTTTCAAGTGAGAATCTCAATGGGTCGATCATGGATGAATCATCATCTTTAATATGACTCAGGAACAACAAGCTGTCTCAGAGAGTGATTCGTTCACGTTGAACGAAAGCGCAACATCCTATAGGTTCTGTGCAGGAAACTGACATGATTCGTTCACCTCCCGAATCTTCGGGTCTGAGTAGTTTGTTCTTTTGTCACGTGACAGCTGTAACTGGACACATAAATTAGTTAAAGGCACAGTACGTAAGTTTCGCCACTAGAGGTCGCTTATTCAAAACAAAGGTGTAGCTTGATGCGGTGAATGACCGTGGAATCATGGGAGTTGTAGCCTTGACTAGGGCTGGGCACCAAACGGCGATACTTTTATGGTATCGAACGAAAAACTCAGATACTATGAGTATCGAAAAATGATTTATCTTTCGGTGCCAGATTTCGGTTCCAAAAGCCAAGCGGCTGTGTCTGTGTGAGTCTGTAGCATACTTGCATGTAAGGACCTAAAGCACCGGCGATTGGCTGTCCACCACCACGTGACAGGGAGGATCTCTGAAGATACTCGCAGTCACACAACATAATTGTAGTTGATTTTTCTCATGTGTTCTACCGCGTCGTTTTACAATGCCAAAGAGGTCTAAAGTGTGGCTACACTTTATAAAAGTGGATGCCGAGTCAGCAAAGTGCAAAATATGCGATAAGAGTATTGCAATGCCATGACCAGATTTCAGCTGTGAGGCAGACACTCCCACTAGCCACTTTGGCGGGTTGAATATAATTTCAGCCTACAGCCAAATTAAATGCCAAGACCGTCGTATCACAAAATTACAATTAAATTACAATTCTTTATCGATTAACTTGCAGTTAGTGAAGGCGGGATAGGCGGAATCGCGCTGAATGACACACAACAGAAGCGCTCTCTCTGTCGCACGCGCGATCAGTTCTCCTTGTGCCTGAATAGTCAAATACACGCGCACACAGATGTCAAAATGTCCATGGTGTGGAGTATCTCGCATGAACACAGTCGATTATGGCTTAAGTGTACGTAAACGGGTGGGTAATAACTGGATATGTGTCAGAATATTACGTCCATGTATTCAGCAGCCCGATTAAATACCTGTCAGTCATTAATGTTAATCAAACAACTACAGATGTTAAATAAATGTATACATATTAAATAAACCCGACAAAAGATTTTTGATTTCTGTTGAGACATTCAGATGGTAGAGTCCGAATTTGGCGTAAACAGAATGAGAACATGGATCCATCATGCCTTGTTACCACTGTGCAGGCTGGTGGTGGTGGTGTAATGGTGTGGGGGATGTTTTCTTGCCACACTTTAGGCCCCTTAGTGCCAATTGGGCATCGTTTAAATGCCACGGCCTACCTGAGCATTGTTTCTGACCATGTCCATCCCTTTATGACCACCATGTCCCCATCCTCTGATGGCTACTTCCAGCAGGATAATGCACCATGTCACAAAGCTCCAATCATTTCAAATTGGTTTCTTGAACATGACAATGAGTTCACTGGACTAAAATGGCCCCCACAGTCACCAGATCTCAACCCAATAGAGCATCTTTGGGATGTGGTGGAACGGGAGCTTCGTGTCCTGGATGTGCATCCCACAAATCTCCATCAACTGCAAGATGCTATCCTATCAATATGGGCCAACATTTCTAAAGAATGCTTTCAGAACCTTGTTGAATCAATGCCACGTAGAATTAAGGCAGTTTTGAAGGCACAGTATTAGTAGAAACACAGTATTAGTATGGTATTCCTAATAATCCTTTAGGTGAGTGTATATTAAAGCATTTTTGGTGTTTCCGTGCTTTCTACAGAAATCAAGGGTAGTGTGGATATGATGTCATTTATAGGCAACGCAAGGGCACGGTCCGTAACACTGGTTAAAATAGCTGATTACTCTGGGTTTAAGCAATGTTGGAAATGTTTGGGATAATGTAAGAACACAGGTCAACAAAATATATAACCTTGTTCTAGTGGTTTTTGGATATGGTCTTTAATAATTCCCAAACTTCCTTCCTTTTTTTTTTTTACTCGTTTCTGGTATCAGATTTCTTACAATTTATAAATTTGTGAGTTTCTGTCATGATGGTTCTTTTCCATAACTCTCAGACTAATCATTAATCAACTAATCATTTAGGTTTCCGGAACAGACTGCATCACTTCAGCCTATGGGGATGAGATGTGAGAAAAGAACAAACCACTCAGATCGAGAGGTGAACTAACAGACTGCATAGCCTGAAGACAGAGCTAAGCAATGAATTAATCATTTCTGTTTCGCATAATTTGGCCTTGGCTGCATTATAGTTTTTTTCTTATTCCAAATGTGATCAACGTTTGCAAAAGTTGATGAGTTGGGGAATTTGGCTATTAACGTAACATTTCAACTATATTCTGCTGAAATGAACTAAATGACTCACTCATTTCAATATAGTCAATATATAGGGCATGATTTTACCCCAAAATTCAACATATTGGCACAAAATTATAACTGCAAATCCATGTTTCGCTGCCTGGAGTCAAGTTGTTTCTGTGAATTGCAGCGATCCATTTGCTTCTCTTTTATACCTCAAAAATATACCTCAGATTTCTTGTCAAATCTATTTGTACAGTCTCAAAGCTCTTTCCCGTTTTAGATGTGTTTTTTTGCGGCATTCACGCTGAAAACCAATGCTGCCACTCAGGGAGCGTAACCGCAGTCACTCCGGCCAATGGTGACGTCACGTGCATACCCTCTATTCCCATGTTTCCCAACTAGTGTGCCGTGAGTTTGTCAGGTGTCCCGCACACAGTTTGCAGATCGCTGCTTGTTCGCAGTGCAAGGGTAAATAAAGAACTGATGTTTAAGGAAGTACAGCGTTCTCTTTACTCAAGAAACACTATGTCCATAAAGGCTAACGTTTTTTGCATTTGAAGAGCGTAGAACAGTCTTTGCCATCTATTTGAAGCAAATATACCATTTTAAATATCCAAGCACTGCTTCTTTTGTGTCATGAGATTTTGATCATGAGATTTCAGCAAGAAAACTGAGCGGTCAAATAGCTACAATAAACGTTATATCCTGAGAGTTGATGAAAACGTAATGCTGAACTTACTGCCTGTTCCAGTGACAAAATATATCTGTTGTCCGCTGGTCAAAAACCTCGTAACTCCATTTGATCTTGATATTCATAAAATGTTAATATTATAATGACACCTGCAAGTGTCTGACCATAGCTATATAAAGCCACAATACAAACTTAGACGACAGTGTTTAATTAAATACGAGGTTTCTGCCCGACAGCGACGATATGCAAATGTGTTTTATCACCAACAACATCATATAGCAACTTATATGACCTTACTGTGCTCCTACCTGACTTAAATGGGAGAACTACTTTTAATATAATACCTAGTTTTACTATGCCATTTGAAGCAATGCAATACAATTTTGTTATATTTTTTATAGTGGTATGCCGTGAGGGAAAAAAAAAGGTTGGGAAACACATCTCTATCCATTTATAACCCACATTTAAGCTAAGCTTTTTAAAAACACATGTTGTCCACCACAGTCTCTGGGCTCACGGCATCCTAGACACCCGTATTTTAACAATTCATAAAAGATGAATCATTGTGTGACCACCCGATATTTTGCAATGAAGATAACTCACTTACTATTCTCACCCCCTCATCAAAACATTTCAAAGTATTTTTTCAGTTGTATAGTGTAGTGCTAGTGAAAGGGTCATGAATAGAGAAATCACATTTTCCTTGAGATTTTCACATATAAGAGGTCATCATACTATAACAATATACCCGGTAAGTTTCAGTACTGAATACTTGCTAGTCCAAAAACAGCTTTTATTGTTACCAAGCCCAGCGAACGACTCATTGTGGAACAGGTGAAAGACCGCCTCTGCAGATAAAAATCAACGTCTTCTTCATTATTGCAACTTTGGCCCCGCCCACTGGTGTGTTAGTGAGATGACAAGGATAGAAGAACGAAAGGATCACTGGATGCTAGAAATGTGCTTATTTATTTTCAACGATGTGAATGTCTCAGTTGAGCATAATTTATTTGTATTCGGTACATTTCACTGTGGATTCTTTGGTCAATCAGTCGATCAATTTCAGCGCAGGCTTTGCAAACACAGTTTTATGATATGGACTCGACTTTAATGCCACAACATGTGAGTAACCATGTTAATCCTAACGCCTGATCTGAGACCAGTGATTTCTGATATGATTCATGTACAGTCAGATGTTCTTTGTCTGTGTGTCAGTAAATCAAACCAGTGACTAAACGCTCAACTTCACATTGTTTCTCCTTGGAGGATGAAGATAATCTGCTATTTAAACTGTGATTACATATAGAAAGTGATTAAAGAAAACTCCCATGGTAATCGCTGGAGCTGTCAATCAAACAGCACGAGTTTATCAGCGACTGAGTTCTGAACTCGCACCAAAACTCTCATTATAATCAACAAATCTCTTATTCACATTGTGTTTGCACTGTTAGTTATGATGAAAGCATTCGTTAGTGTGTAGAAATCGAGTAACACTGACGAGATCACTGCGTTCATGAGCTCAACATGTCTGTGATCGGCTTCAGTGCTCATCACTGCAACCTTTCATGCCACCATCTGAAAATAATGCCATAGATCTGAAAATAATGCCATAGATGTGAATATAGTGCCATAGATCTGAACATAATGCCATAGATCTGAATATAATGCCATAGATCTGACATAGATCTGAAAATAATGCCATAGATCTGAATATAATGCCATAGATCTGAATATAATGCCATAGATCTGACATAGATCTAAATATAATGCCAAAGATCTATAATGCTATAATCAGCACTTTTCATGGTTAGTTAACCTTGAGAGCTGTAATAGCAAAAACGTGCTAAAAGTAGTCCACATGTAATACTAGCTATTTCATATTCAAAGATGTTAGCCAATCACAGCAGTGGGCGTCTCCACTGAAGTCTCACAGCAGCCAATCACAGCAGTGGGCGTTTCCACTGAAGTCTCACAGCAGCCAATCCCAGCAGTGGGCGTTTCCACTGAAGTCTCACAGCAGCCAATCACAGCAGTGGGCGTTTACAGTGAAGTCTCACAGCAGCCAATCACAGCAGTGGGCGTTTACAGTGAAGTCTCACAGCAGACACGGCCCTTCAAACAGAGAGTTCGGAGCAGAGGGCTAAAATCAAGGTAGGAAAAATGCCTTTTATTTCTAAATTATGACCATTTTTAATGCAAAATCATACAAGCATTAAGTGCATCACAGGAAACATTGTAAAATAATAAATCAATGCAGATCATGACCCCTTTAAATCAAGGATTTTAAAAGCTGCTTTTCAGACTGGCACATTCACCACCCTCAATCTGTATATATAACACTGATTGCTCATGTGATATAAACAGTAAACACACAGCGGGAGGATTGTTGATTGGCTGTTTGTACAGTATATGGCATGCGTAAATGAGCGCTGTCAGTGTCGATGGTTGTTCTCTGCTGCGTACAGGAGCCACAGGTACAGCACATTAAGACTCAAGACACACATGCCCGAAAGCCTTCTCTGGGCCAAGACTGCAAACATTATATGCCAAAAAACACGATGTACATAACTACAAGAAGATCAAACACACACTCTGCAATTTGTCTGAACCATAATTTGAGATATCACATTAACCAGTTCATCTGGATGATTAATGCCAAATAAATATCCTCTCAAGCATTTAGCAAGTGATTTTAGACTGTTCTGTGAATGTAAACCATTAAAAATACAGACAGGCTCTCATTATGGAGTCCAGGATTCCAGTGAATCTAATGGAATTATTGTTACATAACCGGCCTCTGTTCCCTTCATGTTTCTGCATACACTATGCCGAGATGAATGCAATCTGACGTGGCACAGAGCGCATATGACCGCACAAAGATGTCAAAACTATCAGTCATTTCACATCAATGCGCCGATTCACGAGGACTTGCCCATCTTTTAGGAAGAAATATGCCTGGTCAATAATACTAAAGCTGCCTAAAGTGAATTTCTACAAAGAAAAGCCTTTATAAATAAGCAATTTAATGGGTAGAAATGTCCATCAGCCCAAATACCATCATCCTCTCTGAAGAGCCAGTTACTATACGGTGAAAACTATTATGTAACAGACTTGTGTCCTGGGAGTGAGGGTCAATCAAAGATGCACAGAATTGCCAAAGACAGGTTCACACACACAAACACATCCGCGGCATTATGATGTGCCTTATAAGAATGCCAACCATCAACCATCTAGACTCTAAGTCAACCAAAAAAAAACAGCTCCTGTGGAAACTGACAATTCACAACTTGCCAAAATGTGGCACCACGTGTGCTGGCATGTGATCACAGCTCTGATCAAACATGATAAGAGATTCTCAGAATATAACTTTCTCTAAATACAGAATGGCATCTGGCCATAGCCCATATATATATATATAACCCTTAATTTTGCCTCACTATTATAATTTGGAAGGAATGTTGTCTAAACTCCCTTGAAGCAAGATTGCATATATCATTTTAAATTCATAAGTGGTTCATAACATTACGCGTAATTTAGCACTAATTTAAATGCGCGTAATTACATGGCATTTGATCTTTTATTGTTTTAGAGCATTGGCCGTGAACATTAATCCAAGATCATTTTGAATGTTCATAAATAATTCACACAACACACACACATCATAGAGCATGTCATGATGCATTCACAATGTCGTGGAATAATTCTAGAAATCGAAATCTTACATAATGCGATAGGACTGAATAATTACGCACACACGCACACACTACAAATTGCAACTGTAAGATGTGTTTTACCATATCCACCGCTGTATAGAGAAGAATCACAGATACGAAGAGTCGTGGAACAGCCTTAGACGTTTCCAGGATAAGAAACAATCACGGATCGGTGTGTCGTTAGGACTGTGCGTCAGTCATGCCGAAGATGCTTCAGCTGGAGCCCATGAAGAGTATAAGAATCATGTTGACCAGCAGGAGAATGGCGATAACAGCGAACACCGCCACCGTTTGCACGTCCAAGGTCATGCTGCAGTGCTGCGAGATTCGCGGAGCTGATGTCAAACCTGCGATCAGTAGCCTACAATTATAAATGCATCCCAGCTGCATAGATATGCATGCAAGAGGTTAAAAACACGACAGGCTGTGTCTCAAACCCCAGCGAGCCTACCTAGAGCGAGCGCGCACCTGGAATGTGTTGCTAGGCAGCTCGCCAGGTTTTGAGACACGGCTCTGTGTCCTGCATGCCGAGACAGACGCACGTATGGCTCATCCTCACCATCACCTTTATCGGCATCTTTTGTCGTCAAAACAGCAACGGGAAATCAGCGCGAGGAGTCACTATTCACAGCGCTTATTCTACAGCACAGATGACGCGCACCTGCGTCCAACCAACCAGCATCCTGCCTGCGTGATGATACACCATCACCATGGAAACACTGTCATTTACATTAACAAACATTCAGACTCTATTATATAAGGCCTAACACACCACTGGTCAATGTGCATACAGTTAACAATATTACTTTATTCAGTAGGCTACTCCTTGTCAAAAAAATCCTATTGGAATTCCATTTTGGAATGGACATTGTGTTTTTATTTAATGGAATTTAACTTTGTCCTGTGATGTTTTTGATTATTACTTTTTATTATAATAAATAAATTATTAATGAATGAACTACTTTTTTGAGTAACATTGTGTGTGTGGCCTTGGTAAAGCCCACGTTATGGGGACCGACAAAATGTCCCCACAAAGATGGCAATATCCGAAATCCTTGTCCTTGCGGGGACATTTTTTGGTCCCCATGAGGAAAACATCTTATACATCAGACTAAGTGATGTTTTTTGAAAATGTAAAAATGCAGAATGTTGCCTGTGATGGGTAGGTTTAGGGGCAGGGGCAGTGTAGTGGGATAAATATACAGTTTATACAGTATAAAAAACCATTACGTCTATGGAAAGTCCCCATAAAACATGAAAACCCAACGTGTGTGTGTATGCGTGTGTGTGTGTGCGAGAGAGAGAGAGACCCAATTGGATTCCATTAAAATGTATTCAAATCCCATTCAAAATATGTATTTTCATATAAGACAATTCCCACAGAATCCTATAGGAATCAGATACGAATCTTACAGGACAAGACATAAATATCCTCAATTTATGTCAATCCTCAAAAAGTCAATTCCCACAGAATCCTTAAGGAACGGTTGCAAAATATGATAGAAATTCTAAATTGAATCCTGGTTTCTTATTGGAATCCTTTAGGATTTTTTTGACAAGGGGTGTTGGGGAAAATTAGCCTATTTTTAAAAGCAATGCATTGTATTGCGTTACTCCCTAAAAAAGTAACTAATTCCATTCCTTTTTATGGAAAGTGATGTGTTGAGTTACTTTTCCTCACCTAAGCTGGTTTCTAATGCTTGGGTTTTTTCATATTAAAAAAGGTTGATTTTTGGCAAATGTAAAAGCCCTCTCACACCATAAGTGAAATGTGACACTGGACCACAAAACCAGTCATAAGGGTCAATTTTTGCAATTTGCAATTGAGATTTATACAATAAATGAGCTTGACATTGATGTATGGTTTGTTAGGACAGGACAATATTTGGAAAGGATATAACTATTTGAAAATCTGGAATCTGAGGGTGCAAAAAAATCTAAATATTGAGAAAATCATGTTTAAAGTTGTCCAAATGAAGTCCTTTAGCAACACATATTACAACTAATAATTTCGACCCATACCTGTGCGACTTATGACTGGTTTTGTGGTCCAGGGTCACAGATGAATAAGCCTCAGGCTGGAGGAAATGCAAATTCACACCTGACCCTATGGGATCCAGCTCAAACAAACCTTTCAGCTCTGCAGCTGAATAAAGTTCAACACGCTTAATTCAGCAATAAAAAAATAAGCACAAATATGATGTTTATCTAAAGTCATTTTTGCTTGTTTGTATGGTTGAACTGGACCATTGAAGGTCAGCAGCAGAGACATTGGTTAATAAAGTGAGTTTAAATACATAAAGTATATTTGTGACCCTGGACCACAAAACCAAAGGTCAATTTTTTGAAAGAAATTGAGATTTGTACATAAGCTTTCCATTGATGTATGGTTTGTTAGGATAGGACAATATTTGTTCTGCATGATCCCAGCCAGGGAATAGGGTCTTATCTAGCCAAACGATAGTTCATTAAAAAAACAAAAAAAACACAAAACATTTATATACTGTACTTTTTAACCACAAATGCTCGACTTCGGTGTTGACGTATGACGCCATCACGTTGGAAAGGTCTACATATGATGGTATTTTGACCAGCTGAGAACTCGTGAAGAGCTTATAAAATGTGTAAAGGAGTCAAAACAGCGTCAGGAATCCCTCCGTCACACACACAATCACAGATCTGCCGCGATGTGATGGACAACATCACGACTATCACGAGAAAAAACATATTTTTTTCTCTATTTCTGTCACCTTATGGAGTTTGAGTTACTTATCTTTGCCACCTTTTGCTTTTTTAATTGGGGACATTCAATATCCAGCAATATTACTGATTTAACGGCACTGACACTATCGGATGAGAACAAAACATGAACTGAATTGAGCTGAATAATCACACTATTATCTTCTGTAGAGCTGCTTTAGTGCTGAATTGAACTTGTTTCATAATGAATTAACTTCATTGAGCTGAATAATTTTTAGCTTGCTACAGCAGAATTTGAATCTCGTATTTGATCAAGTTTGAATCATAATTCTGTTACTTTCCTGTTTATTATTGTGAAGCTGCTTTGAAACAATTCCCATTGTATAAAGAGCTGAAAATAACTGAAAATCAGCTTATATATAAACAAATGTCCTTTGCATGGTACAAGGCTTAAATTAACAAAAGAAAAATAATATTAATCAATTAATTAATATGATGCTTTGACATCACACTAATAGTGAAATGCTCTGAAAAATATTCCTTCTGTTTGAGTAATACGTTTTATAATATTTTAACTTTAAATTAATGTAATACAAATCCCACAAATGATTTAAAACAAAGGATTTCTAGCCTCTCGACTTTAATAATGTGGGTTTTAACAAATAACTGGTATTCATCGACAAGGAATAACAGTCCACCAGTTGCTGTTTACCATAATTCGAAACCTGCTAATAGATGATCTTACTTCTTTACACAAAACTATAAATGTCGACCAACTGAATTTGCGTATTTTGTTGTTTTCACACAGTATAGCAGAAGACATGCTCATGAATATCTGAAGAATAAACAGATTTTCTCTTCTGATGCAGAACAGACAGTTATATAACGCTGACACAGAGATTCCCATATGGCTTGATTCCACCCGTCCTGACATTTACACAACAAAGGTCACATCTGAAATTCAAACAGACACAAATATTTCATGAATATAAAGCCAAAGTTGGTCAGAATCATGTATGATTTAAGGAGCAACACACATTCAAGTCAGCAGTTAAACACGTATAAAATATATTCTCAAAGAGTTTCTTTGAACTTCAAACCAATGTGAAGTCGAACTGAAAATAGTATAATTAATTCTGTTATATTTTGGGGAAGGGGGATAATGTGACTTATCTACTCAATAAAATTGTGGCAACAGATTACAAGCAATATTATTAGTTAAATTCAACAAATAAGAATTGAGTTAAAATTAATCAAATTAATTCCTTAAAAGTCCACCATTTAAAATGAGTAACTGCAAATAGCGCACAAACTACAGCTGAAGGAAAGAGAAACACAACTACTACTGACTTCAGCCACAGCCTTAGATGAAATCAACTGAAAAGACACTACATCTCTCTTTTTACAAACAAAACTTTATTTCTCTCTATTTGTCTACAGTTCTTTTTGAGAATTAACAAAGTGAACATCTAAGCATATGTTGAAGTTTTATTGATAATTTTAGGTCACCATTATTGTGATCAGAGTTTTCTTTACTTGGGCAGTTTGACTCTTGGCTTTTTACATCAGTTTGTGTTTAGTGTTTAACAGTCTTAAGGAATTAATTTGATTAATTCTAACCAAATTTCAAACTTATTTGTTGCATTTAATTAATAATATTGCTTGTAATCTATAGCCACAATTTTATTGAGGAGATATTGTAAATTGGCTTTGACGTCACTGAAACTCTGAGTTTTACCTCAAGCACTGTTTGTGGATAACTTGATGACTCAAAATCAGTGTGTGGTACTGTACAATGAAACCAATCTGTCACAAAACTGGTCATGACTTCCCTTATATATACACATATATAGCCTCTGTCATCCCTATATGTAAATAACAAAAAAACAAAACAAGAGATAATAATATGTCAAGCATCACATTGCGATGTGCAGATTGTATATGCTCAAATTATCTGTTTTTTTCTCTTCACATTTGCTGAAAAATAAATAAATGAGGGAGGCTGCTAAGGAGCCTTTCTTTACAAAGCGCCAGCAAGCATGTGACTGACATTTTAACAAAATTCCACCATCATCTTTTTAAATTTCCAATCACATCAAGCTGTGGCCAACATAAGTGTCACAAACCGGCTTCATAAATACAAAACAAGATGCTTGATGCAGTTCATCATTAATTATGAAGGAAATAAACACTGACTAGTTTAGTGAATTGTCATAGGCCTACTTGTCCAGTGAATCGAACCATTGACACTCTCTCAAGAGTGCTGTTGGTTCATGCTAAGATAAAGATATTGCTACAGAGAATTGGGTACAAATTAAAAAGTGCATGACTGACATGTTGATGATAAAGATTAAGATGATGAGGCGAGAGGCGTTGCAGATTCAGCGTACATTTATAAAAACAAACAAAAGAACTAAATACAAAACTACAAAGCAAACGAAGGTAAACGAAGGTAAGTGTGGTATCCACAAACAACACAAGACTATGAACTGAAGGTTTTAAATGCACAAGATAACGAATCAGTACAAAACAGGTGTGCTCTAATCAATCAAATAATTAATTACTACAACCAAACAAACCAAGGAAATACTGGTAACAAACTAAAAGTCCTTGAAAATGAAACCAAAACACTGACAAAACGTGACATTACTCCCCCCTTCCGGCACCAAAACTAGTCCAACATATGAGGAAGTATTGAAAAAGTCTTATTGACAGAATTGTCAGGACTGGTGGCAGAAGAGACCACTAGAGCAGAGCAGAGCAGACGGAGCAGGAGACCACCAGGGCCTCAGTGAAGTGAAGATTGAGTGAAAGTGAAGATTGAGACGGAAACTGAGAAAAGGAGGAGCCAGATGGAGCGGTGTTGTTGAAAGAACAAGGTGCAGCCAAAGGTCCGAAAGATCATGGTGGAGGTTGAGCGATGACTGACCAAGGTGAAGATAGAAGGATGAGGGAGCCCGGTGGAGCTGGAAGGATTATGGTCTCAGGTGGAGCCGAGGGAGTCAGGCGCCAAGGTGGAGTCCACAGGCTGAGGTGGAGTTTTGGGCTCAGAGGTCCGAGGCAGAGCCAGGGGATCCATACACCACAGCAGCACTAAAGACCAGAAGGCTGAAGAACTGGAAGGCTTATTTGGAGGAGGAGGAAATGGGAGGCTGGGTGGGATAATCAGCGACGATTAACGACGCCTCGTGGTGCCATACCAGAGAGGCATGAAATCGCTGTCACGGACCTTTTCCTGGACCGTTCCCACCTGGTGGAATGACCTGCCTATCTCAATTCGTGCGGCCGAGTCTGTAGCCATTTTCAAAAAACGTCTAAAGACACATCTTTTCCAGCAACACCTGACCGATCGAGAATAGCACTTATCATTCTATTCACTGTCTGTCTGTCTAATTTATTTATAAAAAAAAATTATACAAAAAAAACATCTGTTCTGTGCTAGATTAACTGAGAATTGTTACAGCACTTGCATATTGTTGATATTGTTGCCCTTGGACTGCTCTAGCTGCTTCTATTTCCCTCATTTGTAAGTCGCTTTGGATAAAAGCGTCTGCTAAATGACTAAATGTAAATGTAAATGTTAAGACTGTGGGCTGAGTGGTACCAGCATTGATGAAGAAGACTTGGGGCTGGGCGGCAACAGTGGCAATAAAGAAGACTTAGAGCTCAGCAGGACCAGAGGTGAAGAAGAAGACTGGAGATTGGTCTGGACCACCAGAAGAGTAAAAAGTTTGTGGGTGGGGATAAGGGTGGGAAGTGTTCTGCTGAATTTCAATCCATCATCGTAGTGGTCATTTGCTGGGTCTCCCGGTCTGTGGTGGGCTCAGGCCCTTTATCCACAGTGGGTGAGCGTGCCGGGCAGGGCCAGGGAGCTCACAGACAGAAAACAGGAGTTATGAGTTATGTGAGTTAACCGGATTATATGTAATTTATGACGTATGTGGATGCAGAAGTCCAGTATCAACAAGGGCACAGGGAAGAGACAGGTGAAACATGAAACTAAATAAATACAAGATTATAATCATATATGCTTTGTCTAAGTTCTTCAAGCAGTCTCAGGTATTTTCTAAAATCTAATATGTATTTATATTATGACAATGGTTAACTTATCGCATATGTATATTTCTGCCTCATACTGTGATCAGAATCCCCATCTAATCACAATTGGTTAAAGTGTGTCTGAAAGTGATTTTTCAGCATCTTTAATGTTGAGGTTAGCTGTCAGCCCGATATGAAAATATGGGAAACGAGTAGTTGTGATTATTCTCAAACTCCTCCTCTGTTCATAACCACTCCTCAAACCCCTTTGGACCAAGAGAATCCGTGGGCCAAAAATCTTGGCCGTTGCCTCCGATGAAGTCCCATCGAAGCACAATCAAGGCAAGTAAACGCGACTGGGCCTGGCATGCACTGTTCACATTTTAGCCATGAAGTGGATGTAGATATAGTAGAATTAGAGGTATTGTGGTCACAGAGTGTTGCATGTTCAGAAAGAGGTACAGTAACTTGTGAGCTCATGCTCTTTTGGACAAAACAATGCTTCATGGGAACAGTACTGTAAAGGCCTGTTCACACCACGGATGATGACTACTATAAAATTTTAAAAATTGTTCTAATTCTACGAGAACCTGGCCTACCATGAGCATTTCAAGTGGCAGACGACAGTGCACGCTTATAATACACAGAATGTTATAATGCCTTGGTGTGGACACTAATATAGTTATTGTACTGGGTGTGAGCGGGTCATTAGTCATGTAGGCATACATTTTGTATACAGTCTGGCTGAGGAAACAACAATAGACAGGATAAAATGTTGACGAACATAGGAAAACAATGATACTTCCTGTAGGAGAGCTCGTGCGTAACAGCACAAGCTTCAGTTCTTTTCAAATCATCTCGGAGGCGGACCTCACCAATAAATATGCAACAACACCATTGCTCTAAAAATACTGCCAAGGAAATAGCGACCATGATTAAAGAAGTTGAATATCTTCATACATCTCAGAGGAAAGGAGTTCTCAGTTATGTTGCATTAAGTATCCTTGTCTCAAATGTTTCTCATAACATTTCTTAGGAGAAATAAAAATAGACACTAAATCAATTGTTGGCACACAGTAAGAGAATGGAGCTATAAAAGTAACATCTCAGATCATTTGGCCTTGATGAATTTGATGAAAAGTTTGAGGTCATATTGTGAGCATCATCCCTATCAAATAAAGCATCCATAAAAACCTTGCTATAAACACTGTTATGAAAACTGAAAATCCTTCAAGCAACTGCAGCACTAGTGGACACCAAACTGTCTGTTTAAACAGAGTAGAAATGACCGGTCATGTCCCACACTGTTGAACGTCTGATGAGTAACTAGGAGCATGATTCTCCATCATCATTACAGCATGAATAATGCATTCTTCAACAACAGCAGGTCAAGGACTAATTCCAAGTCCACAAACAGAACCTCAAACCTTTGCCAAATAAAGTCTGTGAGTGTGTGGTAATCTGTGCTAATTGCACTGCAATTACAAATGAGCATGAATTATGCATATTCTCATCATTTTGAAAGCCACTGGTGATGCATTATGCACCTGCCATTGCAATTAAGTCACCATTAACTGCTTGTCTGTAACAAACATTTTATTCACATCATTGCCTTGACTTGGCACAATCTTCTACATTGTAAAACTTGTCTTACTGAGTTTCTGAAACTTCTGAAGTAAAGACAAATAAACACCAATTAAACAACAAAAACAGACAAAATGTCCTCCAACCAATACGCCTATTTAGGTAATTTGTCACTACCCTGAAATACAACCCATAGGAGCGTTTACTAATGTTGCGCCCCTATCGACAACAGGATAGTTCATTTTAATTCATGAAATACGACCCATAGGAGCGTTTAATAAAGTTGCGCCCCTATCGACAACAGGACACTTTAATTTCTGATAATTTATTATCATATTTCAGGTTTTGCGTAGCTCAGTTGATAGAGCATTGCAAAATACAACATCATGAGATCATGTGATCATGCAACCATGGGTTTGATCCCAGGGAACACATGGGCTCATAAAATGTATATGCACTATAAATCACTGGGTTGGTTTAGGGGTGGGTGTAGTTGTTAACAAAAAAAGATTTTTGCTAAATGGAAATATGACAAATGGTGATAAAAAGTCCACACATTGCATTGAAATGAACGCGCATTTTGAACAATAGTTATATGTCATTTCATAACAACAGACGCAACACAACACTGTCATTATTTTTACGCCTTCTAGAGGGCGCATGACATAAAAAGGTTGTAATAAGGTGCTTGAAAAACGACCTATAGAGTCGGTTTTTTTTGGGAGGACAGTCTGAAAACAGATCATCACAAAAGGTACACAACTCTACATTACATTAATCTGGTTAAATAGCAAGAAATGTTGAATCTAGTGAACATTCTATAAAGCAAAGTAGAGTCTAATTAGTATCAAAATAAGTGTACTCCAAAAAGTATTCCATTATTTTATTTTTTACACAAATTGCAAAGAGCAAGTGAAGTACCAAATATCGCATGAGAAGTGTACAAAAATGTGTATAGAATACGAATGTGGAATGGAAAAGGTTTTTTTTTTTTACCAGACTGATGAGGAAAGAGGCCACTCGACACCATAGTTAATCTCTGATTCCCAGCATGCTTTGCTTGACTTGATGACTCATTTCTTTAAATAAAACCATTGCATAATGCAAGCGAGGGAACGGTTCTAACAGTGACCCCAAATTAGCTGTGAGGCTGAGATTTCACTCCCCAATTTACAGCAATCCTTTGCGAACGTGAGCTTAAGCTGACATGAGTGCTACCATCTGAGCTCATCACTAGCACTTAAAGTCGCTTCATCAGCAGTTTATTTAGAAGTTTCACTCATTTACACATCTACACCAGCACTAGACATTAATCCACTGTGCAGGAAGAAAGCTTTACTCGTTTACTCGATATGATCCTGTTAACCAATCCAATGCCTTCAGTCTTATTCAACAACATGAAGAGTAGAGATACAGGCAGACACATTTAACCAGACTAAGACTGCAGGCATGACTAAATGTGTAATGGGACAACAAAACCACTAAAAAACCTCTGTATTAGATCCAGATATGACATATTGACATCCTAAGTATGGTCACATTCGATTTCTTTTTATTTTATAATTAAGAATCACAATTACACAAGCAGTGCTTTCGGGCTGCTATATTACACAACTGACCTACTTGTGACTCTGAAGACCTTGATTAGCTTTCTCAGGTGTCTTTGGTTGGGGTTGACGCTAGTCTCTGCAGGGCACTGTCCCTCCAGGACCGGATTTGAGGAACCCTGACCTACAGTATCACAGTGTTGTCTACTTTTGCGTTCCCAAGGTTATGTACATACCTGATGTCATTGCACCACAAAGGAAACCATAGCCATGCCGACTGGCCTGGAGCGGCAGGAAACAGCACGTTTTCACAACGAGAACCGGTAACGCTATTGAATAATTGTGGATCATTAAAAAGACAATTCACCGCTGCCAAATTTGGCTGGCTTTGAGAAAGGATATTTGATGACACTTTAGTTTAGGGTCCAATTCTCATAGTTGTTAATTAGCATGCATATTACAAGGATATTGGCAGTGTTGGGGAGTAACTAGTTACATATAACTAGATTACGTAATTTAATTACAAAATAAATGTAACTGTAATCAGTTACAGTTACGTGTAATTCAATTACAGGTACACTCTAAAAAAAGCTGGGTTCAAAATAACCCAAGTTGGGTTGAAAATGGACTAACCCAGCAATTGGGTTGTTTTAACCCAGCAATTGGGTTGTTTTAAGCAAACATTTAACTCAATCGCTAGGTTAAAACAACCCAATTGCTGGGTTAGTCCATTTTCAACCCAACTTGGGTTATTTTTAACGTATGAAACTGTTAATGATCACAAAGGGGGTTACATCTGAATATTTTATGTAAAAAGCTAGCATATGATGAATAATATAATTTTTTGTTTTGCCTGTTTTTGCACGATGCCTCCTACCATTTAAAGGCTGTTTAGTAAAGCGATGCAATTCTGATGCTTTTGATTGGTTCTTATTTGAATTTGCAGCGCACCACGGTTGCCAATTACATCAGTCCACATTGCCGCTACAAAAGCTTTCGGCTACAACCTTTCTGAGAGTTGCCATCAAGTGATAAAAATGAGTTCCAGTGCTGGAAAATAGAAAAGTAATCAAAAAGTAATCAAATGTAATCAGTTACATTACACAAAAAAGGTGTTTTATTGTACTTTAAGTAGTTATTTGGTTCGTAATCATAGGGGAACCACTTTAAGTGCTGTATAGCACCAAATCTTGGTGATTCGGTGGTTCTTCAGCGGTTCTTTGGGATGACTGAGGTGCTATATAGCACAGCTAGACAGAACCTGTTAAGCCCCTGTATGGTTCTTCAGTGGTTCTTTGGGGTAGTTAAGGTGCTATATAGCACCACTGCCGTACAAAGAACTGGTTAAGCCCCTTTAAAGGTTCTTTAAGAGTCAAAGAAACACTGTTGGTGCTGATTAGCACCATTTCTTTGAAGAAAAAAATTGTGATATGGTTCTACATAGCACCATTTGACAAAGGTGCTGTAGAGCAACTTTAAAGATATGGGGCTATTTAGCACCAAAAGTGGTTCCCCTATATGATTACAAGCCAAGAACCACTTTTAGTGTTATATAGCACCATTTTTTTAGAGTGTACTTTAAAAAAGTAATTGAAATAGTTACGCTACTTATTACATTTTAAATATGGTAACTTGTAATCTGTAACCTATAACATGTCCAAAGTAACCGTCCAAACAGCTGTTTATTTGTACTTATAAAGCACCGATTAATACCTTATTCTGCATGACCATATTCTACATCCCTTAATCCTACCCAATACCTAAACGTAACAAAACATAAAGCAAACACCAGATGATGAGGGTGGATTACTCACCATGTTGACATGCAGTGGTCCAGATCCTGGTCTAAACAGCCTCCGTCTATTGGATCCTGTGCTGCTATTCCTCACACGGAGAATGCCTGACTTAGCCATTGATTTAACTGCAGAACAGATTGCTAGAATGAGCACAAGTGCTCCATATAAAATTACATTAAAATTCATGCCACAACATCAAACTCTAACCAGAACTATTGAGAAACTTGAGAGAATTCAACTGCTATGAAAGATGTCTTCACACTGACCTAAGACAAGGGTGGTAGGCAATTTTATGCTTTAATATTATTAATATTGCTCAGAGATCAGATTGTTTGGAAAATGTGCAGGCTATTGATCATCTATTTTTTTTGCACCTTTTTGTGTTAAAAACTGAGAAAATAATCGATATTACAAAAATTAAAACAATGCAAATATAACAAAACGTGACATAATTTTTTTTTTTAAGTAACTTGTTTTTATAAAGTCACACTGTCCCACAGTCAACAGCGACACCAGCAAGCTTGCCTCTCATGAGCCCATTGACTTTTAACAGTAACACCCAAAACCTGCGGTGAGTTTGGTGGTGGGCGAATGTCACGTGAAAAGAGGCAATGCCTAGAAATCTGGAAACACTCTAGCGGCAGCAAATGTAATTTGCAACCAGGGCGTCCGTTGGCTTGCAAGCTGGAAAAACCAAACTCTAGTCAGGCCAATCACGTTGTGTATAGAGCCAGTGGGCGGGATTAACATAATGACGGCAGAGTTGACGCGGTTCCAGCGGTCTTTCGAATCGGCTTTGGCTGCGACTCTGGAAGACTTGGAGTTGAGCTTTTCTTTGAGAAAAGAACAAAGAACAGCACTGAAGTCATTCTTAAGAAAGGAAGATGTGTTCGGAGTTTTGCCGACCGGATACGGCAAAAGTTTAATTCATCAACTAGCTCCACTTCACCTTCTTCACTGCTCTAGTTGGTTGTAGCGCTATCCTATTGCGTGCAGAGGGAATTTGAAAGACAACCGTTTATCCCGCCCCTCAGATTGAGCCCTGCCAATGGTGAGTTCTCAGACCCAACATCTTGATATGGGTCTGGCTTGTCAGGCTAGGCAATGCCTCTATCGCACTATGATTGGATAGGATCAGTTATGACTGGTTTGTGTGATAAATCCCGACTCTTGTTTCGGCCTGATCGAAACAAATCGGCCTGAATGAAGACAATGGTGGCGTTTATGGGAAGACAAATTAAAAACAACCTGGTCTCATTGTGAAAATGTACCTCTGGCAACGTTTTTGCAAACCGCCAAAAATACGTACCAATAAGTACATATCTCTGCAGTTTCAAAGTGAAATGAACACTAGAGGCAGTAAAACAGCAAGCACATTTTATCATTTTTTTTTTCCATGTAAATGAATAAATTTTGGAGTTTGCGTCACTTAATCTGCTCCATATGCTCTGCTTTTTTTATATAATAAGTTTGCTCAGTAGCTCAGCTGGTACAGATTTGTACGGGAAAAAAACAAAGCTTTTGGCGGCACCCAGTGGACATATCACTTTGAAACTGCAGTGATATGTACATATTGGTACGTATTTTGGGGTTTGCAAAAACGTTGCCAGAGGTACATTTTCGCAATGAGACCAGGCTGATTAAAAAGCATGTAAACATCTCAGCCATTTAGATATCACCGCTTTATGTCACGTCAAAATCAAACTCGAAATGGGCTGAAAACATGATGTTTTTTTTTAGAGAGCTATATGTCTGTGTCTATGACCAGTGTGTACAAGCTTGATGATTGATGAAAATATGTTGAATATTAACCCTCTGGTCCTCTTGGTTTAGTGTGTAAACTTTGATGTAACTTTTTTCCATGAAAACCAATGTAATATATTTTTGTTCAATAATATTTTTCGATTATTATTTAGAATTTTGAGGGGATTTTATGATATAAAGCAATATTTATATACAATTTGATTAGCTATTTTCCCATTGAAAACAATAATACAAAATTATATTATACTTTCAATTATAATTATTCTATTATAATGTTTCAATTAAAGCAGTAGTCCATGTTAAAATAGAGATGAGGCATTTAAAATAAAAAATTTTTGAAGGTAGATTAGTGCCGTCTGGTGGGAGTAAAATAAGAAAAACTGATGTAATGCCATGGTGTAACCACTAGATTCCTATATAATTCTATATAAAGTGTTTTTTAGACATAAATACTTATTTTCTATTAAGTTGTGGATTTGGATTTATATTTAGACATTCAAACTAATTTTGTAATATTTTTTGTTTGAAATGTTGATTTGAAGTGTCAGTTTTTTTATTAATGTTTACTACATTCAAACCTGAAAAGGGCATTTTGTTTCACATAACATAAAAATTCAATAATAAATTATCAAAAATGAACAGGTATGCTTTGTCACAGTTTAAAAAATCTGTGTCTGATCTGATTTAACCTCTTATTTGAGTCTTTTGGCTCAAATGAACCATATTGTTACAGCCACACCAGTTCATTTGTGTTAATATAATAGTGTGTTGTGTGTGTGTGTGTATGTGTGTTTGAGTGGGTGTGTCTGTTTTGTACTCTTGTATAACCTCTTCTTTGCTGTTAGTTTTTTTCACTGCATTGTGGCTAAATTATTTATTTTATTTCACACATTTGCAAAAACATGCTCTGTGTTATGGTCACGCTAGTTTGTGTGGGGGGTGTCTATTTTACACTCTTGATATTTTAGAGTGTCACCCCTTCATTACTTTTTTTTCTGCACAGTCGCTGATTTGTATGTACCACCAAAAGATTCTCTGAGTTTTCGTATTTCTCATTAATTTGTCATTTTTGACCGCAAAGGAGCCAAGTGTGACTTTTTCTCTTAACCCTTTAACATAGCCAAATCAAGTCCGTGAATTTTTGTGTGTTCACATAGCGAATGTGACAAACGTCAACAAGTGTCTTCCCATTCCGATGAGGCAACAAACAAAATAATAATAATAATAATTTTGCGTAAACATGCGTAAAAACACTAACTAACACTAAATGAAATTTAAACTTGGTTTTAATAAAATAGAATACAAAATAGAATTGTATTTGTTCTCTCTTTTTTATATAGTGTTTATTTAACCAGGAATAGTAAAAGGGACATAAATTTACATTTATAAAAAGAAGCGAGGCCTCCTCATTTTAAAACACCACCGCACACCACTGAGATATAATATCAAACATTTTGACATCAATTCACTTATAGAACACAATCTATGTCTGCGTATGTCTGTGAATGAGTTCTGACATGCACTGTACCTGGAGGAGTGAGCACATGTGTCAGGGCAATGGGCTCTAGTGCAGAGAGAGTGGCTGGCAGCGGCAGTGAGCAACACCGCTGAAGCAGAGCTTTAAGTGGAGGATCTGCAGGCGACTGGCCAGGAGGGCGTGAGAGGGTCTGAAAATCACTGCATTAAGTCAGGTAACCCTTACAACAGCAACACATTGCATCCAAAGTGTCTCAGTTACCAACTGGCACATACAGTATTTCATGTCACGTGGAGAGCGGTTAATCAAGAGAAGAACAGTATCTGACAACAACTGAGAATACAGTCTACAGCAAATCAATCATAGGGCTACTTCACACAGGCAGAACAATCGCTAAACTTCTGGCCTACTCTTTTTGAGTTTAGTCTGAACAGGAAAGCATGATATCCTATTGTGCTAGCTCTCTGGAGGTGGTTTGAAATCTGATACAAATACGTTTTTTTCTATAGCATCTGAACAGTAAGATCAGATTTGATGTGTTTTTCTCATCATTCATCATGCGATGGGTTGTTAATACGTTAGATGATGCGACAAGAAGAACAGCAGCACATACAGGAATTAAATGCATGGGCAAGGTTAGTGTTTAAAATTAATACCACACAGCATGTCATATCCCAGCAGGCACCGGACGTCAATATCGGGGTCCAACGTCGGACAGATGTATTTAGGTTAGTACCACACTGTAAAAAAAATCCCCATTAAATTTATGGTAAAAAAACGGCAGCTGTGGTTGCCAGAACTTTACTGTAAAAAATATGGCAGAACCTTTTAGGTTTTACGGGACAGCATAATATAATTTAAAGGTTTATAATGTAATAATTATGGTTAAAAAAATTTTTATTTTACAGTTCAAAATCATATAATTTAAAGGTTTATATTGTAATAATTACATGTACACTATAAAAAATTTACAGTAAAAACCCTATTTCATTAACTGAAATAATGTTAAATTACAGACCTATAGAAATACTAATATCTGTTATATACCTTTGATATATACGGACAACCATCAATCACAGTGATGACGAGAGTCACATGATGAATCAAAGCTCTTCACAAGCAGCTTTTAAGAGGACAATACTAATATAGAAGGTGCACTGTCATTCACAAAAACACTAAACACCATCATGGTAAAACACATTAAATAAAAAAAATGCAATAAACATTAATTTAACAACATTAGATGTAACATAAAACCCTAATGTACATAACTGATTAGAACAAACTAAGACAAAACAGTTATTTCAATGAAAATACATAAAATGCGAAGTGTCACGCAGGGAATTCTGGGAATGTCAATTTACGGTTTTTCACTGTAAATTACACAACGACTTGTTCTTTTTCAATTCCAAAAACTGTGAATTTAACTGTATTTTACTGTAAATTAAATGTAAGGTTAGTCACTGTATATAGTACGGAAACTTTCAGTTAACCAATTAACTGTTTTTCACCGTAGCATTTTTACAGTCTTTTACCATTAAAATCACAATGATTTTTTTTACAGTGCACAACCTAAAACCAACAAAAGATCAATGTCTAATGATGTTAGAATTTGACGTTGTGTGGACGTTACCAGTGTTGGGGGTAACGCATTACAAATAACTTGAGTTACGTAATAATGTTACTTTTTCCAAGTAACTAGTAAAGTAACGCATTACTTTTCAAATTTACAACAAAATATCTGAGTTCCTTTTTCAAAAAAGTAACGCAAGTTACTTTTTCACATTAATTTGACTGACAGCTCTCCAGTCCCCATGTTGAGAAAAATAAGTGCAGAGGCGTGTGTGTAAACATGATGGTTATTGTAGTTCCTGACTAAATGTGAGCCTTTATTTATCTCACTTGCACAATAAAGATTCTGTATTCCTCAAAATGAATAAAATCAGTCAAATGCAAAATCAGAGTACTATGCAAACCTCCAATAATTAAATGTTAAATAAAACAACTATTTTTATGCATAATACCTTTATATTTAATTTACCAATGTCTTGCTGCTGACCTTTGATTATGAAAATTACTAGATTTTTAGTTTTTATTGGTAAAACTTTTTTCTCCTGCATCCTATTCTACCATTATCCAGAATGGCAGCAGAGCTGCGCCCTCTACTGTTCATGCGTCAATTTGCATTTTTACCTCAGCCTGGGGCTTATTATTACAATTTTGGTATGAAGAGGTCTTTACCGTTGCACAAAAATATAACTTTTTTGTTATAAACAAAAACAAGCCCAGCCCAGGTGAGAAAAAGTAACGCAAAAGTAACGTAATGCAATACTTTTCTTAAAAAGTAACTAAGTAACTCAATTAGTTACTTTTTAAGGGAGTAACGCAATATTGTAATGCATTACTTTTCAAAGTAACTTTCCCCAACACTGGACGTTACCATTATGACGTCAAGGAGACGGCGGGTTCTGGTCACTATACCTCACGACTAAATGTCAGTATCTGACGTCATTACGACATTGGCTTGAGATGTTGGCTTACTTTACAATACAGCCTAAAAATAACTAAATATCAACGTCTTATAACGTCGTGTGCCTGCTGGGATGTTTCCCTTAGCAAACCAACAACATTCAGAGGATGAGATGTTCCCACCACTGACGGGTCTGTTGCTGGTCTATATCTCTGCTTTACTGTGGTGGCAGCATTAATGCCACCTTTTCACTACAATCATAAATGGATGCTGCCTTATGGGAATCTTACTTGTCCTACACCTACTCCAACTCATATTGACCCTGCTGATCAGTAAATCTGCCTTTGAAGGCCATCGATTAACATGAGGACACTGCTTCTAGATTCAGTTATGATGTAAAGCATATGTTTGTGTCATTCACAATGTTTTAAATAAGTATCAGTTGTTAAATAACATTCAAAATTATTTTTTGGCTGTTTTTATGTCAGGCGGTACAACCAAATAGTTGTATGTATATATAGTAGTTGTACCACCTGACATGGAAAGTGTACCCATACTTGAAATTATGAGTTTTTACCAGTATTTGAGAGAGATCGACATACAATTGTGCTCCTCTGGATGATGCATTATCATTCTTAGTCTGTTCATTTGCTCAGACAGTTGGACGACCTGACATCTAGGGGATTTAGGATAACCAAGCATAGAATAATATGCATTATTTAAATGTACTAACAATGAATTTAAACTAGGTTTTATAGAATAAAGTGATATATGTCATGAATTTATCAAATTATTTTAAAAGGAAATAATACACTTGTCATGTCATTGACCTGCCTATTAAATTCACATTGGGCAATTTATTTCCACCTTTCGAATGTTTTCTTCATTTACATGTAAAACAAATGTCTCTCCGGGCTCCTACGAGCCCTTTTAGACTAAAACTGTCCTTACTCTGGTACTGGCTTGATTTCTTTTGTAATTTTGTCTTGTTCAAGCAGACAATGATGGGTGGAGTTAATGTAAATAGACACTCTGTTATGGATATTATATTTAATAATTTATTTGACTTGAAAAATCCAACTTACTGAAATGCTATTTAAGCTTAATTTATTCTTATTCTTCTTAGACTAAATTTCTAAATGCTACTCCTCCTAGACTTTTCAAGCTACATCCACCAATCTCGGATTAGACCATCCGACTGATCCGACTCACGGTTTTACCTAAAATCTCGGAAAAATCCCATAGACTAACATTGACAGAATGTTCAAATGAGCCAAGAGGCTCATTAGACTCATTTAAAGGGTAACTTCAGTGATTTAGCATGAAGCTTTGCATCAGTAGAAACCCGGTAGTATATTCGAATTATGTTACTTTTCCCCCTCATGTCCCCCTGTGACGAGAGAATTATGCATTTTATTTCTGGAAAAAATCCTCCGATGACGCAAATATCGTCATTTTGCGTCATCAGAAGTTTTTTGGCCAGAGGCTAGAGACTACAGGAGCTAGTTCCGCATGTTTTCAACCCGCCCACAGGGGAGGGATCTCACTCACAGAATGTAAACGCGCACGGTCGCTTGGCTCGGGCATTCATAACAGAGCGGTGCGGAGCAAAGTGAGTGTTTCAACAATGAATTCCTATGAAAGTTTAGCTTCCATATGCAATCCGATAAGGCGCCAGACTGGACACGCGCCGAGAATGACAGCCGCGCTTACCTCAGCTCAGCTCTTCATCTCGTGAGGAATGAAATCTGACTCCTGCTGCGTCTGTGACGTGACTTTCGTTCGCCTCACTCACACGTTATTGAAAAGACACGTTCAGGTTTTAATTGTAGTGTTTATTCTCTAACTGAACAAAATTATTTTATTACTATGAATATCAAAACGACGGTGGGGCGGTGTCATGGTGGACAAGTGTAACCAGTAGTCGTGGCTTTGGGAGTGGCCTAGTAGGGCAGCGAAGCAAGTGCATTCTGGGAGTTGTTGTCTTTCATCCACATGAGACAAAAATACATTTTCTGTCTTTTCTCAGTCTAGAAGGCACCAAATTCAAAAATAATTTCACATTTCTACTACATAAATGACCCAGTTTAAATACACATTCATCTTCCCAGTGCTGAAGCCCTTTAAGCTGCCATTCTATGTACCATATCTATCGAAACAAACTTTTTAAAACTGAAAACCTTAAAACTTCAAGCTTTTAAAACTTTTTATGGCTACACTTTTTCAAGCCACCTTGAAGTTTGTCTACAACATTTTTTATCTAGTTGGAATATATAATTAAATAAATACAAAGCCACAATTTAACTTTTCATTAGGGCAGTGTTTCCCAACCCTGCTCCTGGAAGCACACAATCCTCCCTTATCGGACCCATGTATTTCTGGGCTGCGTTCCACTTATTTATGCCCTTCCCTCGCTAACTTCCTCCATCTTGTTGAAACGGATGTACATCATTGCTTAGGTTGCATGAGTGCTCACAACTGGCGGAACCCATGCAATTGAACTGGAAAGTCCTAAGCCTTGATCACTTTGAACCCCCAATGGAAATGATCTATTATTTACATTAGTTTTTTTATGAATTAGTTACATGCACCATTGCAAATGTCTATAGGTATGTGGGAGAAAATATATAAATTACACAAATGAATATGCTACTCTAATCCTTCTCCTTTTGCTTTCTCGGGAGGCCCATCCCAAGGTAACTTCACCTAAGATTCAGCTGCACTTCAGATGATGCCATTTTTTGACGGACATACACAACTGCCAAATATTATCCTTAAATTGTAATCATTACAATTACAAGCTGTAATCATTGCCTTAATATCACATTAAGGATAGCATCATTTTGTCTGTTTAACTGAATAGATCTTTAACTAAGGTTATCTTAGACTTTGGCACAGTCACCTCTGACTGATAACAGGACACTTTGTTTGTAATATTGAAACACACATTTTCTGTTATTCTGTTGCACTGATGAAGCCCTGGTTGAAATAGAGCATTTCAGGCATGCTTGCCAGGTCTGTGTAACAAAAGTATAGCCTGATGTGATTTTCTCCATCGGGCGGTTGAATTCTCAATTGAATTTGTACGTTTGGGGTTGTTGGAGCACCGAAAGCGTACTTACCTGTACATGGGTAGAAATCAAGTTGCGCACATTTTTTTTTACACGCGCCAACAACTTGCAAAAGTACCCCAATTATTGCAACACTTATTTCAGGCCCAACTACATGTGAAAACGGATTTTCCTGCTGAAAAACCACCATAATTTTCTTATTTCAGTTTGAAAATCAATCCATCAAAACGTACATGGATCATACTGCCCTCATGAGAAAAAAACAGCCATTGTTAAAGTTGTATGCATGATGTAAACCCTAACACTCAAAATAATGAATTGGTTTGAGTAGAGCCAACTCAAATTAAACAAAATAGTTGTGAACAAATGAACTTTTATGAGTATTTAGAGCTTTCTTTTTCTTTTGAGTTCTGAAAACTGACACATTTTAAGTAAACTGAATTGTTTTATGAACTTGTTTCTCTTAATTCTTTAAAATTTAACTGAAACTGCGTTGGATTTCTATTCCATGACACTCCAAAGGGACAGTAAATGCCAAAATTAAGTATTATTTTGTTTTTTTGTGCAAGATTAACGTTAAGTGGGAGATTTAGCAGTGTTTAATGTTTTGTTATGCTAGAAGAGTTTATGTTATGTTGGGGTTTTGTAGGGTTTCCATCATGAGACGAGTGGAGCAGGAGCTTAGTTTGAGAACAGATATACAGTATGTTAAACAGGTTGCTGTCCTCATTCAGCAGGTGCTATGCTATGCTAATGTTACCAAAGCATTGTGTAACCAATTAGCAAGGTGGCATTTATTGAATTGGCTAGTTAAAGCTAGTCAAATTTCCACTACAATTTTTTTTAGATGACATGATATTTTTAAGTTAAATGCAATTCAAATGTATGAATACAAAATAAAAATCTGCAAGTTCTGCTTACTTAAACTGATTGCCTCAACTTGTCAACTTATTCGGGTTTAAGCTTGTTACTGTGTTCATATGCTAGCAAACGTGACTGCAGTCTGACCAGAAAACTATCTGTTCATTCTAATTATAGTTTTTTTGTCAATTACAAACTAGTCAATTTTGAGGATCAGATTTCACCAACAGTGACCAAAGGCAATGCAACACTCACTAGAACAAACTAGACCTGCAATGACTCTTTTCAAGACTGGCACTGCTGTATTTACACAGGTTATAGGTTACAAAATTTTAAACACATTTCTGATTTGTTCACTCCCTCTCTTGAACTACAAAGAGAAAGCAGGTGATTCTGCATGGGATTTTTTTTTACTTAGATAAGGATTACAATTTAACACACATACTCTACATCAAGGATTGGCAAGTCAGGTCACTGTCCTGCACTGTAAAAAAAAACAGTTAAAAAGTAAGTTACCTGGTTGCCTTAAAAATTTTGGTTCATTGAAATTAAAAGTTTGAGTAAATACAATGAACATTTGAGAATCGACATCACCCTTTATTAAAATATTATTAAAAGATTTTGGAAGCATATTGCGTAATTGTGTGTTTTATTTGTAATGATGCAGTGAAACATGCCAAATTGTGCTATTTTCTTGATTTCTCACAACAGTTTTTTTATTTATATGGTTCAGATACAATAATATTTTGAGTTTCTATTTATTAAACCAATTTCCTTCATTGTATTTACTCAAATTTATAATTTCAGTTAACTCAAAATTAAGGCAACCTGGTTACTTAATTTTTTAAGTTAAACCAACAATATTTTTTTTTTACAGTGTGCAGTAAACCCTAAAGCTCAAAATAATGAATTGGTTTGAATAGGGCAGACTTAAAATTAACCAATTAGCTCAATCAAATTAACTTTTATGAGTATTTTAAACTTTCTTTTACTTTTGAGTTCAAAAAACTGTCCTATTTTAAGTATTAAGTACATTTTAAGTACTTAAATATTACAAGTTAAGAGTAATAAAAATGTCTTTACTTACAAATTTTGATGTAACAGATTACCTAAATTTGAGTTGATACAACTTATTTGGGTTTACAGCTCACTAATCAGACACACCTGAAAAAAATTGAATCTAAAGCTGTCTCATTTCAAAGGCTTTGTCTTCCGGAGGCCACATATGTCATTAAAAGATTATTTCAGAAAGCTAACCATTATAAAACTGGCCGTTATTCGTGGTGTAGCATTAATTGCTATGACTTTGGAATATAGCGGTCAGTTTACTGAAATGAAGGTATGCGGCTCACAAATGTGACTTCCGGAGGATGCAGCCTTCAAATGAGACACAAATGAGACACAACTTAAGTCTTCAGGATTGCTTGGTATACAGGACAGTGTGTTTGATTAGGAATGGAGCTGAATTCTACAGTTGCCCATTCTGCTCTAAATGAAACCGCTTCAATAGCCAGATCCATGCCGTAGTTATGATAGCATTTGAAAACACATCTTTCATTGACAGCGAAATGAATTAGTTGTGCAAACAAGTTAGTAGTGCATTGATAGCAATGTCAGCATCATAGAGCACAAAGTAATACATGAATGCCAAGCATGACAATAAGATTGAGCAGAATTAGGATATTCTATGAAATGTTTTTCATAAGAAGTCAACATGAAATCAGAAAGAAACCTTATGTTTACTTTCTTAGGGTGTTTTCACACTTGGTCCTTTTCTGGGGTCTGCTAAAAATGTCCATTGTGAACACAAATCAATCCGGGCTCACTTGATTTCCAACCCATACTCACTCCCAAGGCATCAAAATCTGAAGCATGTTCAAGTGCCTTCCACAAAGAAAACGCTAAAGCGTCACTATATCGACACACAGGGTACTCCATTGATTTCAGTTGTTTGCCCAATGTGTCACATCAAGACGCATTTAAATTCTTTGCATTTGTAAAAGTAGACATGATTTAATATAGGCTACTTTTGTATTTTGGAGCAACTAACCCCACTCCTACCCTAGACCTACCCACTCCTAAACAATATAAAACACATAACAAGCAAATACAAGTACAGTCACAGGTATTTATTGCAAAAACTGACCAAAAACAGTATAAAAGTACTAACTCATGTTGCATTCCAAGTCTTCTGAAGTCATACGATATCTTTATGAACAGAGTTGATAGGCGGATGGAGATGCTTATCTCTTTTGGGGATTTTCTTCACACAAATCAATCGTTTGGCCACGTGAAATATTTGTCCTTTTTGAATAAATTGAGTCTTATCTTCCTGTTATATCCTGTGTTTTATATCATATAATAGGCAGGTTTAGGGATGGGATGGGGTTGGGTTACATGTTCAACGTGTCTAAATAGCGTAAATAAAATATATATACACAAAATAATGCCGCCTGACTAAATTGAGAATCACACTCCAACATGTCATAATGGCAAAATTATAACCCTATATATAATTTCATCATGACGATAATCTTCCCACACTCTATCAAATGCTGGATTAAAAACAACTTAAGTTGGGTTGAAAATGGACAAACCCAGCAATTGGGTTGTTTTAACCCAGTGAATGGGTTGTTTTAACCCAGCGGTTGGGTTAAATGTTTGCTTAAAACAATCCAATCGCTGGGTTAAAACAACCAAATCGCTGGGTTAAAACAACCCAGTTGCTGGGTTTGTCCATTTTCAACCCAACTTGTGTTGTTTTTAACCCAGCAACAATGCATGCCCAACACGTCTGTGTATGACGCAAAAGATTTCTCATTTAAATCAATGATGCCTAGGGGAACCTTTAGCGTCTTCATTGTGACGCGGAAGGCACTTGACCATGCTTCAGATTTTGACACCTTGGGAGTGAGAATAGGTTGTGATTTTTCCATTCACAAATTCCAATGTAGTTTGGTCATCAGATGCCTCCGTACAAACTGGGTGTTCATCATGGTGGCTGCTTCTGGCAAATCTCTACAAATGATTCGTACACAGCATATACTTGTTTACTGTAATTTCTGCGCGCCTTGCCAGTTTAAAGTGGTTTTACTAGTGCACACACCTAAAGTGCATGCACAGAAGCCAGCTGTCACAGCGCATGTACTAAACTAAATTATCTTTAGCGTCTTATTGTGTTTAAAGTGTTTAAAATACACAAGGTTCACATAAAAAGTGAATGAAAGAAATCGTGTATGTGTATCGGTATATTGGATCTGCGCATTACCCACGTTCTTAAAGTGACAGCAGCCTAATTATAAGAATCAGTATATGTTTTATTCATACAGTGAAGAATATATAGGTTTATTATTTTATTTGATTGAATATTTTTTTTACTTGAAACCTGCTTTTAGGTGTACCTGCTTTACATGAAAATATAAAGCAGTTTATTTCATTTGCAACTTTCTTTTATTGTATTTGTCCTATTGTTTTGTTACATTGCTGATGTTATCATCACCTTCTGCAATAAAAAAAAAACGTGATTCAATGAAAACAATTAAAAATAAATGTTATTTACAAAGGTAGATGTGTGTGATATAGTGCAAGAATATGGATGTAGTATTGCAACAAAATGTATATTTTTGTGCAAAATATAAACTTAGAGTTAAACTCATTTAACAGCATTTATAGCAATGTCGTTTTACAACATAATAGAAATAATAATTAATAATAATTATATTTTTTTACAAACAAATACCTTGGTCAAGCACATACAATGTAAGTGAATGGGATCAAATGTTGAAGGCCATAGGGGTCAGCCATCAAACACTGAACTGGTCAAGATCCAAAAAGCAACAGTATGAACACAAAGAGGTCTGAGACCACATTTATATACTTAAGTGGACCAGAAGAGGATCTGAGTCCTCTTTCAGGGACAGTGTGAACGTGAAGAGAACTGGGTCCTTTTTCACTCGGTTAACCACTTGGTCCACTCAAAGGAGTCTGAGTTTGGTTCTTTTAAAGAGGACTCAAGTGTGAAAACACCCTTAATAAACATTCCTGGAAGTTTGTTTTCATAATATCTCATATATCAACCCCTCTTTTCTATCTACCTGTCATAGAGACCTCCAATCAGATATCAATGGACAAAATCCTGCTGTCAAATATCCCTTTCAACTGAAAATATGCTACATTATACATGTTTACATGTAAATATATTTATTTTAATAGTTAAAGCCAGCTTACATTACCTTAAATATGTCCTCCGGGCAGTTCGTTTTTTTCCTATCTGTGCAAATATCTTGGTTTTCATCAACAGTATTGCTAGATAAGTCTTCCTTTGGTGTTTCTGGTTCTTCGTATCTTGAGTGGCTCTCAATGGTGACAAGAGAGATGTGAGTGGAGCTGAGCTGAGACTGGGATTCATCCGAGTTATTACACAGGGAATTGCTATCCCTTGGAGAGTCTGGGCAAGTTCTCCAGGCCTTTAGCACCACGGGAGGAGAGCAGTCCACCTTGTCACTGACAGTTGAGACCACCTTGCACATGTCAGTAGATAAGGTAGGTTTACAGTGAACTGAGGTATCGGCTTTGTGCTCGCTCCTGATCGGGGTATTGGGGATGAGCTCTCCTGACTGATCGGCCTTTCTCAAATTAAGAGGCGACTGCTGCCCTTCAGGGGGGGAGAATGAGCGAGACGAGTTTCTCCATTTCATCGCCGTCTCGGCCACCGTGTTGAAAAACCGAAGAAGGCCTCGAAAATGGCTGCTTTTGCCATCAAGGCCTGCTTGTTCAGGTGCAGAGTTCAAATCTTTGACCAGCTCAAAGGTGACCGAGCCATAGTCCGAATCAATGGTTTTGTCCAGGGTATTCATCGAATCGAAACTACTCTCCGCCAACGTCTGGCTTCCTTTTCCTTTGAGGGAAATTCTTCTCAAGTAATTCAAAACATCACCCCCCTTCGACCATCGTTTTCTTTGAGGTATATTGTGGCTTTGCTTGGCATGGCAGGCTTCCTGTTCCATCACAGATGAGTTGTTGCAGTTGGAGAAGTTGGGGTGAGGTTTCTTTGTATACGTGACTCTTTCTGACAACCTACACCCATTTTGGTTGCTAACGGTGTCCTTGGTCTCCTGGTGGACACTCTCTGGGGTTTCAGCTGGGTCTGTGTCCTCAAATGAACAGTAGAAGTCTGCGGTGTGTCCTGCAAATGAGTGTCTCTTGGCTTTATTCCTAAACACATGCTTGAACTCCGAAGAAGGAGAGTCCTTGCACATATACACATCATCTACGTCATCTTTCAAGTCGATGTCAAATTTGGCATCGGAAATCTTACCAGCTTTCCATGGGGACTTTAATTTCTTGAAGGACTTTACTTTGTCTGTGATTGACAGCTTTAGAAAGGACGCTTCCCCCGGGAGGATCACCGAGTGAGGTCGCCTGTCCAGGTCAGAGGTCGCTTTACGGCGGTGCAGGATCCTCCAGATGGCCGCGGTCCTGGAGCGCCGGTTGGGTTCCTGTTTTTCTCTTCTGAGGGTCTGGCAGGGAATAATGGAGTCTGAGGAATTGGACTCTGGAATCCATGAGATCTCAGTTTTACTGTCTTCGTCAACTGAGACATTGAATACGCTATTGACAAATCCATTTCTAAGACTGGACTCTGACATGGGGCTGGTTGTGCTATCCATCCTCTCTCATTTTAAGACAAAATGTCAGGTGTCCAGTTTAGGAAGCATCATTTCTGTCATCCTTGAGAAAATCTGTGTTAAAGAAAATAAACAATAAATCACACAATATGGGGGATTTCGGTGTCTCATGTAATGCAACAAAATGTAATGTAAATAATCTATTTAAAGGGATAGTTCACCCAAAAAGGAAAATACTCACCCTCAAGTCATCCTAGGTGTATATGACATTCTTCTTTCAGACGAATACAATCAGAGTTATATTAAAGTCCTGCCTCTTCCAAGCTTTATAATGGCAGTGACTTGTTGCCTCGCTTTTGAAGTCCATAAAAGTGCATCTATCCATCATATAACTGCTCCGGGGGGTTAATAAAGGCCTTCACAAGCGAAGTGGCACGTTTGAGTAAGAAAAATATCCATATTTATAACTTTATAGACTACAATAACTCGCTTCTGGCAGTCAGTGGTTGAACCCTTGACACATGCGTATTGTCGAACGCAGAAAAATAGAGCAAAACAAAACACTGGTCATGAATTAGCAAGCCGTTCTCACTCCCAAGGCGTCAAAGTCCGAAGCATGGTCAAGTGCTTTCCGCGTCACAATAAAGACACTAAAGGCACCCCTAGACGTCACTATATCGACGCGCTGAGAGCTCCATTCATTTCAATGAGAAACCTTTGGCGTCATACACAGATGCGTTGGGCATGGGAACGTTATGGTCATGATGATCATATATTGGGTTATGTTGGAGTGTGATTCTCAATTTAATCAGCCAGCATAATTTTATGTACGTTATCTAGACAAGTTTTAACATGTAATCCAACCCCATTCCATCCCTAAACCTACCCATTTGTGTGGTATATAAAACACAGATATAACAGGCAGATACGATTGGATGCACAATTTATTCAAAAAGTACAAATATTCCGAGGCCAAGCGATTGATTTGTGTGAAGGAAATCCCCAAAAGTGATCAGCGTCTCCATCCGCAGAAAACACATTTAATTTCAAATATTGCCGACCCGTTACGTCAGCTTTGATTGTAAAATGTCATTGGCTCTCGTGTGTCTTGTGACCTAATGCTAAAGAAAGAGTCGTGTGTATTATTTGAATGAGAAATTAATGAGTGCGTTAACGGAGCGGCGGGATCGTCATCTCAGCGATTAAAACATTAAGATCAACTCTGTTCATAAAGATATCGTATGACTTCAGAAGACTTGGAATGCAACATGAGTTAATACTTTTATACTGTTTTTGGTCAGTTTTTGCAATAAATACCTGTGACTGTACTTTTATTTGCCTGTTATGTGTTTTATATTGTTTAGGAGTGGGTAGGTTTAGGGTAGGTGTGGGGTTAGTTGCTCCAAAATATAAAAGTAGCCTATAAATATTCATAAAATCATGTCTACTTTTACAAATACAAAGAATTTAAATGCGTCTTGATCTGACGCATTGGGCAAAAAACTGAAATCAATGGAGTACCCTGTGTGTCGATATAGTGACGCTTTAGCGTTCATTGTGCAGCGTTGTTCAGCGTTCAGCGTTCAGCGTTCAACTTGTTCAGCGTTCACAGTTCATTGTGTCTTTATTGTGGAAGGCACTTGACCATGCTTCAGATTTTGACGCCTTGGGAGTGAGAATGGGTTGGAATTAGAGTCTAAAACAAGAATTTTTAAAGAGAAATGCGTAGGATTTCGATATAGAAGAGGGGCTTGACTTTGTTGCCCAGCCCGATCCACGAGAGGCGTCAAAGCTTGAGATGCTCCTGTGCATCCCCTCAGGGGTCAGTCTTTTGCCATAAGTCGAATTGCGTACGGCTTTCCGCCGGAAGGGAGTTATTTTAGTCTATAAAGTTTTAAATATGGATATTTTTCTTACACAAACGCATCACTAGGCTTCAGAAGGCCTTTTTAACCCCCCCCCCCCCGGAGCCGTGTGGAGCAGTTATATGATGCATAGATGTACTTTTATGGACTTCAAAAACAAAACAACAAGTCACTCCCATTATACAGCTTGGAAGAGCCAGGACTTTTTACTCTGATTGTGTTCGTCTGAAAGAAGAATGTCATACACACCTAGGATGGCTTGAGGGTGAGTAAATCATGGGATAATTTCCATTTTTGGGTTAACTATCCCTTTAACATTCTACATTCAGATATGTCCCCAGTATCCCAAATATGTCAATTAAAGACTCATTAAAAGACAATCAAGAATACTTTTCCAGTTGTTCCAAATTCACGTCCACAATGAACTTGAAGCAGCCTGTCTGCCATGAATTACCTTTACTTTCTCTCTCTCTTTACACACATGTCTGGTTCACTATCTTTGTGGGGACTCTCCATAGATGTAATGTTTTTTATACTGTACAAACTGTATATTCTCTCCCCTTACACTAGCCCTACCAATCACACAACACTTTCTGTAGTTTTACATTCTCAAAAAACTCATTCTGGTATGATTTGCATCCTCATGGGGGCTTCAATTTAGGTCCCCACGGTGACACGAGCCCCCTTGAGTCTGTGTGCATTCAGGCTGAAGCCCAACACACACACACACACACACACACACACACACACACACACACACACACACACACACACACACACACACACACACACACACACACACACACACACACACACACACACACACACACACACACACACACACACACAATCAGATGTTTGTGGTTGGTAAGATTTTTTAGATTTTGATACTTTTATTTAGCAAAAACTCATTAAATGGACATTTATAACGTTACAAAACATTTCTATTTTAAATTCATGCAGTTCATTAAAGAAAAATAACCCCTCCATACTTCATTAAGAAGAACAACTGTATTCAACTGTCATAAGAAAAGTTTCAAATAAGAATATTAGAATGATTTCTTACGGATCATGTGAGACTGAAGCCGCCAGGAGTAATGGCTGCTGAAAATACGGGAAAAAAATTATATATATATAAATGAAAAAGGTATATTTAAATATATAAAAGTGTTCATAATATCACATGAAATACAGTTTTTTTTTTACTGTATTCAGCCTTTGTGAGCACAATAATCTTCTTTCAAAAAAATCTTTCTGACTGACAAATGTTTGAACTGTATACGAAGAAATTACGAATATTAAGAAATCTAACCCTGTACGAATTTTCATAATGCTATGTGATCCGAATGCACTTATTAAAAGACAATGTCAGCAGGAAATTCCTATTCTTTGATAAGAAAATGTGTTTGGAAAAACTTACCGAATCTGTCGCCTCATAGAAGAACAAAACACATTCTGTGTGAATCCTTTGACATCAAAAATGGTTTTCCAATATAATCATTTGGTGGTCTGTTAATCCGCAGCATTCTTCAGGAATGGTCTAGGGTTTTTCTCAGCCTGATGCCCCACAGAGACCGAACAGACGCCACATACACACACGCCCAGTTCCTCTCATTAAGTTTGAAGTCATGATCCAGTTATTTTTGCCACTCTTCCACTGCAACTACAAAGACTGAAGTGGAACGCAGGGTCGGACCTTTTTACATTTGCTGAAAGATGTTAATTTATAATACATTTCGACTGAATTCGTGGCCACAGTAGTTTTGAATACGCTCATCGGTGCACATAGTAAATCGACACAAAACACAGGGTCAAAGTTTGCCGGCCTATTTTAAACACTTCCTTTTTGTCCTGTTTTGGTACTACTGTAATCATATGGCATTTTCCTGCTCTACACAGGAAAGAGTGGATCTGAGTGAAAAAATGCTTTAAGTTTGACAAAGACAGGAAGCCTGGCTGACAGCATGTAAATATCTGCGCCGTACACTCTTTCCCTTCTGTCTGTGCTGCGCCATTGTGAGGGAAAGACAATTGGGTTTTCTTTCCCCTTGTGAGTCAGTGTACTCCAGTTTGTCAACATGAGCCATTTCATCAGCTAAATATGTTACCGCCACACTGAGTACACATCCAATAATCGAATACATTTAAAGGCTATTGGCATCAACTTATCTTCAACTCTTTCTACATAAAGAAGATAAAAGACCGTAAAACATTCTCACATTCAGCCCACTTCCTGTGCTTGAGCAGGCAGCTTTCCTGCTATCCATTTCTGTCACAATGCACATCCTGGATAAGTTTACCCTCCTTTATTTTTTTATTTTTTTATTTGCTTTTTAAAACCAAAGGCAAGACTTCATTCTTTGGTGAACAAACACACACACTCACACACACAAAGTTAAATTCCGTTTATACAGACAGAAAGACAGGCAGACAGATGATTGATGGGAAAAGGGTAAGAAAGCTGGACTAGATCTTGTAGTTTTTGACTCAAAATTAAATAACATTTGATCAACTAACTTTGATGTTTGTTCCAATTTTATCTCCGTTGCAAAATGTTGTTCAGAAAGCACCTCGTGTGATGTCATCACTTTTTATCTTCTAGAACAATTGGCCTTTTCCTTCGTTTCCTGTGACACAGTTCCAGATCAACATCATGATAGGGTAGGCTCAACAACACACACACACACACACACACACACACACACACACACACACAAACACACACACACTCACACTCACTCACACACACACACACACACACACACCTTACATACACCCACTCACACACACCTTACACACACACACACACACACACACACACACACACACACACACACACACACACACACACACACACACACACACACACACACACGCACACACACGCACACACACACACACACACACACACACACACACGCACGCACACACACACACACACACACACCTTACACAGTTACATACATTCACTCACACACTCACACAAGCACACACGCACACACACACACACACACACACACACACACACACACACACACACACACACACACACACACACACACACACACACACACACACACACACACACACACACACACACACACACACACACCTTACACAGTTACATACATTCACTCACACACTCACACAAGCACACACACACACACACACACACACACACACACACACACACACACACACACACACACACACACACACACACACACACACACACACACACACACACACACACACACACACACACACACACCTTACACAGTTACATACACTCACTCACACACACCTTACACACACACACACACACACACCTGCACGCACACGCACACGCACACGCACACGCACACGCACACACACACACACACACACACACACACCTTACACAGTTACATACACTCACTCACACACACCTTACACACACACACACACACACACACCTGCACGCACACGCACACACACACGAAACTTACCAGGCACTGTCCATAGGCAAAACACCCTTTAGTATAAAGAGTAGAAAGAAACTTTGAAAGGCATTATGACAGTCAACTTTTGAAAAAAGTTGACATTTTTTAAGTTGAAAGTGTTTAAATTTTCTTGAAATGCACATTACTTATTTTCCTAACCTAAACTCCTAAAACCGTGCTTGTTTGGACCAAGTGTGCCTCACAAGTGCTGAAAAGTGAAGCCGGCGCGTCTCGATCGCCCCCAGGTGGTCCCAGTATAGCTCATAAACCCCGCCCTCTCCATGTAACCGAATGGGACGTGAGACACACTAAACAATCAAATTACACTTCAAATATGTAACTGAAGTTAGTTCAAGTGTTCGTTCTTTAAATCAGTTTGGTTTTAGTTAGTTATTTGATGCTATAAAAACGGGGGTGTGACGTAATGATTGACAGCTTCTCTGAGCGAAGCACAAAGGACTTTTCTCAGGACTCTCGGGAGGAGATTAGAGCTTTAACTTTAATCTCTACATTTCCAGAGCTGTTTATTGAGTTGACATGAGTTGTTCTGCAGTAATCTGCACTACAATGATTCTGTGGGAGTGTGAACGGGTCTTGATAGTACGGCTCCACTTCACACTCACTACTGCGCAGACTCAGGTCCCGAATGAGCGCAAGATCTCAGCGCCATATTCGGCCATTGGCAGCTACAAAGGAAGAGAGTGAAGGTGCGTCGTCCATCTTTCTTTACAGCCCATGGTTTAAACTGTGGCTAAGAGGAACATTTATAAACGTAACCTTTTCAAACTTGAACGCCCCTGTTGAATACCTCAGCTCTAATCAGTCTCTTTATCTCATGATGCAACACATACGAGGCTCTAATGCAAGTAAACAAAAGACTATTATTAGAGGGGGGATACAATGTGTGGTGTTTATTGTTGAAATGGGAGGTTGTGTTCTGTTATGCTCATCAATTTCCTGTCCTCTCGCTCAACTGAAACTGGACTTTCAATTTGTAGGAATTTAAAGTTCAATTAAGATCTAAACGATTTGAAGTGCTATTTTGAGTGTGCATTGAACAGTCAAGTACAGCATTATTAAAAAAGCTGGCGGGTGATCAGAATAATATGTCTACTGTGCTATATGTGATCTAATGGTTTGGATCATCATGTAATACAGTTTTTCTCTATTGTTTCCACACAAATACTGGTATACTTGAGACACAATGACCACAACATGGCTCATGCACCAACCCCCTGAACCAATTCTGCTAAACTACAAGCCCTGCTTTACACTCAAATTGCAGTTCTAAAACACACTTTTTTCAAAAACACCACACACAATTTTCATGCAGAAAATCCCTTTTTTTTATACCAGGAACACACTGCCATTCAAATATGCACACTGACTCGTCACATGGGCAAACAGTTTTACATACATTTCTTTAATATATATTTGTTACCGTGTATTTGTGTGTTCTGAGTATAAAAACAATATTCTCAAATATTTTACAACACACTTATGTATGTTCTGTCTGTAAAGACCTGTCATATGATGGTTTGTGTGTGTCAGTTGAAAACAAAATACCATTTTGAGAAGAAATAAAATTGACATGTTAATGATAACATTAAATGTAAAGTTTCATTTAGCAGGAGAATGGATGGGTTTTGCTCGTTGTGCGTGTTTTTTTTATTTGTGTGTAAAGTTCATGCTTTCAGAAAATGTGTGTAAACAAACTAGAAAAACTGTAATGTATACTCTAGCAGATTTATTTAATTTGTAATTATTTACCTGTTATGTTCCCTTAATATGGAAATGTGCCATATTACATTTCTCTTTTGTTCAAAGATGGAAACTCATCTTATGTGAATAATTATTGTCCAATTTATATTATTTGCTCTATCGCAATTTTTTTTGAGAAACTTCGGTCTGGTTTCAGAACCTTCTTTTCTACTACAACTGCTCTTTTAAAATTCACAAATTATGTGTTTTCATCCTTTGACAAAGGCCAAGCCACAGATGCCATTTTCATGGATCTTTCTAAGGCTTTTGATAAGGTCAATCATTACCTTCTTCTTGATAAACTGTATTCTATTGGTTTTATTATAAGCGCCAGTGTGTCGTTCCTCAAGGTTCAACTCTGGGACCATTACACTGCATGAAAAAAGGTGTATCCGGACCAGTATACTCCTGTATACACTGCTGAAATTCGGAAGAATCCAGGAGTATACTGGCCGGATAGGTCAAATTCCATGGATCCGTATATGTCCGTATTCATCCGAAATGGTACCAAATCGGATGTATGTTGTGGCCGTATACTCCCATGCTACAGCCATTTGTTGCCATGGCAAATAATCCCATCAAGTTTTTCCCAGGAGACATTTTCACACCTCTAAACAGCTTTGCCTTCCACCCCCTATTGGTCCTTCATCTCAAACTGGATTGGTTGTTTTTTTTTAAACCACTCCCAAAACCCAGACTGCTATTGGAGGACAGGACGCATTGAAAACCCAGTCAAGTGACTTTATTGGTTACTTCTAAGGCTAAGGGTGGGCTAGGTTTTGTAGCATAGGGACTTGATTGGTTATAGGCCAGCTATGCAGATTTTGCTCATTAATATATAATATATATATATAAAAAAGAATCCCCTCTCCCTCCCAAAAGAAAAATACACACAAAACAATTTGAGAAAGTCTGAAATATTTATTAAAAAGGTATATAAAATAAAAAAAAACATTCTTAACAGCATTATAAACGAACATTAAAACAATGGTGAAACAAAAACAAGTGAACTAAATGTATTTAAAAGGGATGAAAATGTAAAGGAACAAATGTAAAAATATAAACAGTCCAAAGAACATAAATATACGTTAAATTGAATTGGTAAAGAAACAAAAAGGGAAAAAAAATTAACAAAATGCATTTAAAAGACAGATGTAAAGGAATAAAATACACAGTGAACATAAAAAGGAAAAGAATAAATATACAAATTAAACAATATAAAATGAGAACAATAAATTTATAAGACAAAAAAAAGTGTATATAAAATACACATAAATATTCCAAGTAAACAATTTAACCAAATAAAAAGAACAAAGAGCATTATAAACATACATTCAAATGAATGGGGGAAAAGATAAGTGAACAAAATGTTTCTAAAGGAAGGCGACGTAAGAGGAACAACAATACAAAACGTGGAGATCAAAAGCAACATGGACATCTAAAAAGTTACAAACATACAAAGTATACAATATAAAACGAGACAAAGAAATCTATAAATTAAAAAGTGTATATAAAATATATGTAAATACTCTATATATGGGAACCAATACAAGTATAAGTATATAAACATAGGAATAAAGAAAATATAAAATGGAACAATTGAATATTAAAATTATAAAAGAATTGTGACCAACTCTAACACAATGTTGTTTGAGTTTTGAACATTTTTTCAAACTGGCATAATGGGCTGGTGATGTGATGCGTAGTGTGGGTCAGCCTAGTCTGGTTTGTAGTAGCTAGCCTAACCATCCACACTGGCCTTCCATCAACAACAGCAGCATCTTCATCTTCATCAGGTCTATAGTTGCGGTCTTCCACAGGTTCTGTGTTGGTTTGTGCAACCCTGGACCTGGTCTCCAGCAACTGCAAAACATGACAGTAAATTAACCACTAAAACTCAGAGAGGAGTATAGTAACATTCTGGAGGGAAAAAGCTTAACCGGTTTCTTAACTTACCCGTCTCTTTCTCTGACGGTTCTGTGTGATGTTCTTCATAGTGTTTCTTTTCTGGGCCTTTTCAGACTGAGCCAAAGAATACTTCCTCAGCAAAGTCTCACAAAATAAAATACATCTTGCGACCTGCCAAATAATACATTAATAATATATAGTTAATGCCAATAAAAGTAAGTAAAACAATTCAATTAAAATGTATTTGTATAGTGCTTTTCACAATACATATTCAGGGTTTTTCCTGGGTCAAAAATGGTCTTCGGTGGTGGCTGACAGACATGGTCATCCACACACACACACACACACACACACACACACACACACACACACACACACACACACACACACACACACACACACACACACACACACACACACACACACACACACACACACACACACACACACACACACACACACACACACACACACACACACACACACACACACACACACACACACACACACACACACACACACACACACACACACACACACACTAAAAAAAAAAAATACCCTACCCACTTGATCTGCAAGCACAAAACTGACAATAAATTTGAAATAAATTCAAAGAAAGTTTGTAACTTTTGCTTATCTTATTTTGATACCTTGATGTTTGTTTTTTTTCCTCATTTGTACACTATTTACTGATAATTGTTTGTTTTGGTAATCATATCAATATTAAAAAAATGAACAAATAGCCTAATTTTCTGCCATATACAATCAGCTAGCTAACAACAACTTTGTTCTGGGTTCACCTCACTCCAGTCTAAACTAAATGATTTTAGGCGATTTATTTTACTACACATTGTCCACATAAATAAGCTGAAAGACTGTTGATAATTAAAAATAATTCTTACTATCCACTCTTGCTAAAGTGGGTAAGCACACTTGTGTTCTCATTTCAGGTGTTGTTCTGAGTAAATGATTAAACTGATTCGTGAGTTCAGTGTTGGACAGATCAGTTGTTCTAACCAGTTGTTAAAATGATTCAGTTCAAAGGAGTCATTATGTGGCGAATCGGACATTAGCAGACGCGTTGTGTGTGAATCCCGTCTGTTAGAACATCGCGAAAGATTTGTCAACACACAGAAAACACTTCATAACCGGATAGGATTTGTTTCCTGTTTATTTAAAGTATGCTTTATGCAGCTGGTCAGAGAATCAGTCAATGTTTTTTGAGCGCATTTCACACCCAGCGGTAATTAAAGGAAGACGTCTGATAGCGCCACGTGCAACATGGATTCGGTCTTCCGACCTTTTGATTTTGATTAACGTAATATGTGAAACATTAGAAAGCTAAGAATGCTTATTTTGAAGACAGAGAGCGTGCGAGCGGGGTAGGAGCTCACTGGTCGTTCTCTCTGTCACTCAGTTAACTCAAGTGCAGCAGTCATCTACTACATCAATCATAAATCACAATAACTCAACAAATAAGGCTTTGGCGGGACAAAAATTTGTTTTGGCGGCCGGCAAAAAATTTTCAATGTAGGAAAAACCCTGATATTGTTTCAAAGCAACTTCACAGAAAATGCATGCGTCTACATTACAGAAAAAAACAGAGAACATTAAAATAATTTTTTTACACATTCAGGGTCAACATCTGTAAAAGTTCTTCAGGATCATGGATCCAAAACTTCTGGATCATGAGGGGGGAAGAAACATGCACACACACAAATGAATATTAATTTGTTTGATAAAACATTAATATTAATTATCAACTTACGGACAAGGACTTGCAAAACATACTCACCAGGCCCATACAAAAACTTCACAGTAGATCCAAAATCCTGGTTTGCCTATAATTCTTCAGAGTCCAAGGATGGTGTTTTCCTGTCCTCTCTGCTGAACAAGTGTACATGACAGTGTTTTCGGATTACTCATTCCAAAACTCGGTTACATTTTATGACAAGCTTGATCTTAAAACTAGCTGACAGTAGGGATGGGCATTATGACCATATAATTATACATACATGAGAAATTATATTTTACAATAACGATATCACAATATATTTATTTTGATGGATATTTTATTAAAATGCTACAGAATAATACTGCTTTAAAAGTCTTCACTGTATGATATTCAATTAATTAATATCACTTGATTCTTAAAGAAGCAGAAGGTCTTCTCTATTCTTTTGTTTTATTAAAATGATAACAAAGCTGCAGCCCCTTTAAGAACGGATGCACATAATGACACGCATCCGGGTTTCCCCAAGTTAACTTGAACTGTTTGACTTTACTTAAGACATAACTGACTGTTTAAATCAAGTGAATACCTCACATGACAGGCTTACTGAGATAACTGTGTGCATTTTACAGAAAGATAATTGATTTCGGGATCGCATGCTGTCTGAGAGAGGCTTATTTAAACACATGCATGTCCCGTTCATTATTCTACATTCATGCATGTTTCCTTGTCAAAATGTCAAAAAGTTTTAGTACAGTCAGTGCTGCGTTATATACGCTATATTCCCATTCCGCAATATAAAACGGTAATGTTAACGTTTACAGCAAAATCACTAACAATAGTCAGTATCATCAGATCGCCATAACACCCAGCCCTATCTTAACAATATTACAACACAACAAAACAAAACACAGAAACAGAATATGTAAGTTAATCACGATTAGCATATGACTTTAATGCACTAACGTTATATCTTGATGAGCAGTAGAAACAATATAAAGGGATTTACGTTACCTTCTGCCGTCTGCTGTCCGCCATTGGAAACTTAGTCTGTTCGTATTCATGTTTTTTCGTTCTCAGTCGACATCCCACCATCAAAATTCGTCCAAAATAAGATTTTAACAGGTTTAAATGGTCCATGCAATGCCATTAATAGACCGACGTGAAGATTAGAAGCCGCGATCGCGTCGCGTCCCCGCGAGCCACGATCAACTCCAACGGCAACGGCAACGAGTGTATAATTCAAACTGAAGGAGCGCACTGTCATTGGCCAGATTTCTGGATGACGTTCAGATTGACCAATCACGCTCAAAAGAACACGGAAAGACAGCAAATAGCCTTGCAAATATAGAAAAAACTTGTTTTAAACAACAGTTAGAAAATGTGTATATTTATTTTTATTTGCTGTTATATTTAATTAATTGGTCAAATGGTGTTTTGTGGTGTGGGCAGAAGTTTCAACCTGGAGAGCAGTGCAGATTTGTACTCTTTAAAAACAATTATTGTTTGATATTTAGTTTGCTATATATTTTGTTATATTTGTATCCAGAATTGAATGTAAAAATACACCTTCACTGTAAAACAGAAAATTAAATTAAAATATCTTAATTTAAATAAGGAAAAATCTGTAAACTAATAGTGTTTTCTCTAAAACGTTTAATGTAAATTTCTGTGAAGTTTTTTAACTTTATTTGACTTAAGATATTTGACTTTAATTTTACGGTTTTTGTTTTGCAGCTGTAGCTGCTGTTTTTTTAGGTTTTTATTTTTACAGTGTAAATATAAAACTAATAAGATTTACTTCAAAATGACAAAGAATAATGTTAAATTGTTAGTATGGACATAAACATAAATCTTTAATATAATGAGCTAAATATTGTATTACAGTTGTTAAGTTACAGATATTGTTTGTAATTTTGCATGAATTTGTTATTTATGAAAACAGAAAAATAATACAGTTATGTTCCTGTATAAAAAAATGAGAATTATTGTAGTTTGTCATTAATGATATAATCCTTAAAATAACAGTCAAGTTGTTTATTTAGATATTGTTTGTAATTTTACATCGTTTTAAACATAATTCAAAATTACAAGAAAATACTGTAAATAAACTGAAGTTTTTTTCTGTAAAATTAGGATTATTTTTATTGGTTGCCTTATTTTTATTGGTAACCTTATTGGTTGCACCTACATCTATTGTGAGTGGTGGATTTCAAACCTAAAAACGCCCCTCTTTTGCAGCGTGTTAAAGTTAAGAATCTTGGAGTGACACTTTTTGTGAACAGTTGCAGAGCTGAAAGATCTGCTTGTGTTTCTGTGTTTCTTGAGCAAGTGAATCCCTGCTCTTTTTTATTCCATATTTTTATTTTGAGCATATCAGTTTTTGGTGTTTTTAAAACAAACTTTTTCATTTTCCACATTTCATCTCCTCTTTATTTAATTCTATTATTGCCTACAATTTGTAAAACTTTGCAAAAATTGTTTGGGGATAGTCTAAAATGTTTGGTTAATTATCCTTTGTTAATTCCATTACATTTCTTTGTTTATTTCATTACATATTCAGATTTTTTTGTGAACGTATATGTTCAGACAGGATTTTTATTTTGTACTGTTTTTATAAAAAATATTTGATTGAGAGACTCTTTTCATGCACTGGTTTTAAGGCCCTGCCACACCATTCTGATGGTTTGGCTCAGACCCAGGCAACGTGAACCAACCCCACAGTCGGCTTTAGTCATTGCTAGTTCAGTTTAGTGTTTCAGGGCCTTAAGAATTCTTTTTTCTGTGCAAAAAGCTTGTTTGCTGTAGCCTACAGTAGACCAGAGATAATCCTGAAGTCGTCCCCTGCCCCCCCTCCCTCTGAGAACAGCCAGCTCCTAGTGTCAGTCATTAACATATGAAAGGTCTTCTTCACACCTAACAGTCTTCAGTCCTAGCACACCCAGCAGTGTTTCAGCTGTATATGTCCGTGAAATTTCACGGATTCCTGTATACGTCCGCATACGTGAGGTTTCCGGGTTTTTCTGGAAATATACTGTTCCGTGTTACTCTGATCCGCTTTTTCCCACATACATCCGGTAAACATCAAATTACACAGGAGTATACCATGCCCGGATAGTGCCGGATTTCAGTGTTTTCATGCAGTGTTACTTTTTCTATCTTTATTAATGATTTACCTCAAATATGCTCAAAATGTTCTGTACATCTTTATGCAGATGACACTTATTTACACTACAAATTCAGAATTCTTTACAATCTGATTTTAACTTGGTTAAAAATTGGTTTCATAACAATATGCTTATATTGAAAAAGACGGCGGGTTTGGTAAGCGTTGTTGTTCCAATCCTTTTGATTTGAATATTATTTTTGATGATAATGTCTCAATGTCTTCATCTCTTAATGGTGATGATTCATTTAAATATCTTGGCCTTTTAAGCCCCATATTGATTATATTGTTAATAGAACATATTGTGGTTTGTGTTTACGTTATCACTCAAATAATTCTCTTACATTTCAAGTCAGGAAAATAATTTGAGAATTACTTTCAGTTAAGTCGGACCTAGACAAATTCAGTATAAAGCTCCTTTTGACAGGAATGATCTTCCTCTTTCTTTGAGTTCTTAATCACTATCTTTATTTTCTTATCTTAAAATAGCTTGTTTATGTTTATGTTTTTGATTTATTTTTGTTATTAATTGGTCTCATGTTGATGTTACTGATGTCGCTGAACTAGAGAGCTGATTGAGATGCACCCATACACTCACAAACTTCCCTTGAGGGAATCCCCGCTGCCATTTTGAAGTGCGTTCAACTTCATCAAGTGAGCGAGGGAAGTTTATTTGGATAGACCCTCGACCCATTGATTTTGTCAGAGGGTGCAAGTCTACTCAATATGTACACTTCAGGCAGATCCATAGACCTGCCATAGACAAAGCAACACCATTGTGAAGCCACAGCAGGTCGTGCTTAATTTACCCCCACCCCACACAACTCGAGTGGATGATATTGGAGGTATCGCGTAATACTTGTAGCTACCTTAATCTGACTGATTTTTACACAGTTATAGTTTATTGTATTGTATCTTTGTTTGTGTAATTTTTTTTTATTTCCCCTCACTGCCCAAGCATGCATACAGGCCTATAGAATGGTGCATAATACAAATTCATGAGGGAAAAAAACGGTAAATAATAAATCAGCTCCATTGCCAATTCCAAGTGATCAAGGGCTTAGGGCATACCATTGAAAAGCATATTATCACTACAGCTCTTTTTCTCTATAATAAATTAGTTGAGCCTCTGAATGTGCAGATGAAGTGCAAAATAAATGCTGACAGGTGAAATAACTATATCCAAAAACCCACACTTGTGGTCTTCGCACTTGCCCATTTGTTTACTTCCATGATGTATTTCGGCCAAGTGTCAAGTGTGTGTAGAACTTTTGATAACCCGATGGGACACACTTATAAATGTTGCTATATTTTGATTTGCAATACTTTGCAAACTTTGTTTATTTACAATAAACTTTTAAATGTCTGTTCAGTCCCTATAACAGACGACACAATTTACAAATTTTTCCTAGTGCCAAGAACATTGTAATATTATGAAGAACCTTAAAGAACCTTTTGTGCAGTAGAAACGTTGCATGGATGTTAAAGTGTTGGAGGTAATGACTAACTTTGGCATGTTTAGAATGACAAAAACAAGGGTGTCCAATCCTGTTCCTAGAGATTTACCTTCCTGAAAAGTTCTGCTCCAGCCAGTTAAGATCTTCAGGAGCTCTTGATCATTAAACACGGGTGTGTTGGAGCAGTGTAGGTAGATCTCCATGAACAGGATTGGGCACCCCTGGAATAAAACATTATTTGAGATGTGGAGACTGCAGTTATCATTAGAAATGCACCAAATGACCAGCCAATCGTCCATATGCTCGGATCGGTGACCCACCTGTCAGTCTAACTTGTTTTCGATTCCTAGCGGCGCAGGCAATTCATTCTAAAAGCCGCATGTAAACATGTTGCCGTGGAAGTTCTTCACGGTGAGTGAAGACACAGTTCACAATTTTATAATTCTTATAAGGCTAAAGTAACCCGTGGGGGAACCACCACGAAAACGTTCAGAAAAACGAACCAAAGAAAGACACTTACAACACCGTCACTCAGCTGAACATGCTCAGTTTGAAGACGCTAAAAGGGGAAAGCAGCTAAATCTAGCTAGATCCAGCCACAAGTCAGCAGCCTCTCCTATCTTTCCTTGCCATGACAAGTGAAAAGTAGGTGACCAGATTTCTGAAATGGAAACAGGGGACATTTCCTAGTTCAACTGTCAAAATTTAAATCGCACTTAACGTCTAGGAATTAAAAAAAATAGACAAAACATTTTTGCATGTTTTTGCTTTTAAATTGGAGCCTCTGTATACTTTGGCCACCGTTATTGATCTCAGGTTATATTGGCAACTGTAATACTGTAAACATGCTGACCATGACCAATATATTGTATAATCGGGTCCCCAAAGTCTGAGTTTAATTTTTTGCTCTTTACTTAAGAGGGAGAAAAAAACTAGCAAAACAGCAACAAAACATTAGCAACAGTCTTAGCTGCACTTTTATGAATGTGCCACAGGGTAACTCAAACAACTATCCTTGGGAGGTAATACAAAAAAAAGGGTAATCCAAACAGAAGAGATCTCCTCCTGAATCCAGAAGTCAACAAAAAGGTAAAAAAAAAACATACAATCAAAGAAGAAAAAAGAAGACAGGACAAATCTCAAACCACAAAAGCCTTATGACAATGCTTAGGCCAATATCAGGACTGAACAGGAGTAAAAGGCAGTGAGGCCGTAAATAGGGTTAATCATTATGAGCGATTCAACACAGGTGAGAGCATTACAGCCATTTAACAAAGGAGAGGTAATCTGAAGTAGAAATAACGCCATCTAGTGGTAAAATCAAGGAGCTTCAGACAAAACATTACACTTTCAGCTACTATACTTACTAATAATAATTATCATCGTGTAGCCTAGACTAAGTATAAAACAAATTAGATGAACATAGCTATAGGTTAATAGTTGAGCTTTATGTTTTTCTAGCTATGAAACACAATCATTTGACGAATACGTCTTTGTCTGTTTATGCAAAAGATACAAGATTCGCTACTTTTCAGCAGAAGTTAAAGACCAAGTGAAACAGGAGCTTTTGACCAGACATGCACTTGATGAACCTGTTGCAGAAGCATCTGCAGCCAAGAAGTCATGTAGTCTCTTGCTTTCAGTACATGATGAAATACTGAGGGAGAATGCTGAGGTGGAGCAGATCATCTGTGCAGGTTCAGAGCTACTTCTCTCTTACCCCTTTTCCACCAAGGCAGTGCTAGAGCTAATTCAGAGCCAGAGCTAGTCCCAGTTCATAGTTGGTTCGACTGAGGAGCTTTCTAAGAACCGTTTGCTTTTCCACATGCGGAGATCCACAACAGAGCCATGTCTTACGTCACTGTATACGTCTCATCTTTCTCAGCAACGCTAGCGAGGCAGCGACCCCAATTATGTGATATTTAGCCCCGGGAATGCGAGTAGGCAACCTTTTAGTAGGCAACCATGCCAAAAAACACATATTTTACCCCCAAATGTGATTTTTACTGGGGAATCCCCACCTGGAACGCGATTGGGCTTGTTTTGAGAAGCAATTGGGCGGGTTTTGTTGTGAAAACCTGGCAACCCTGGGCAGCGGGAAACACACACACACCAGGCTTCCGGGAAACACACACACACCAGGCTTGTTCGAGACGCATCGGCGCTGCGCAGACCGATCCACGTATGATATATATAAAAAAAAACGCATGAGTGAATCAAAAGCATAAGGAGTCATATGCTCTCGCTGGACTCGTTATCATACGGCGATCGGTCTCTGCACAGCACCGCTGCGAACAAGCCTTCCATCAACAAAGCAAACGTTGCGTTACTGTTGATTCACATGGCTTTACAATCCTACATCGGCATCAAAACACAACGAAAACACAGCGAATCCAACGCATTCATGCAGTTCGCCGTAATTTGTATAGACAGAGATTACAAACGAGCAGCAGCTGTTAGCTCCATTAGCTGCTATTTCAACAATGGCGGATCTCCAGTTTGTGTTGGTCTTGTTGACTCCGCCCCCAGAGCCTGACGTAATCGATTCTTACTTCTAGCCCTGTTCTAGCCCACGAAATGTTTTGGTGCTACTTAAGAACCACTTTTCCTGGCTCGGAGCTGGGGCGTTGGGTGTGGAAACACAAAGAACCGATTTGAAACTAGGCTCTGGCTCCAATCTAGCTCTAGCTCTGCTTTGGTGGAAAAGGGGTAACTGATTTTCCCAGCAGCAGAAGCGAAAATACACTGATCCTACTGGAGGATCAACAAAGATTGTTTCCCTGCGCTTGCTCCACTTTCTAGAGCCTTGTCTGCTTCATGTTCAAGCATTAGACGTGAGTGCTTGTTTAGCTTAGCTGGACGTTGTAGATGAAACGAGAAACCAATTATCATGTGGCAGAGATGCTTCTGTTTGTGAAGAAACACTTGCCATTATTGCTCAAGTAATAGCTTTTTGGGTTATGCATAATTTATAGTTATTACTACAGTAACAAATATGTATAACAAGGTTTTTTCTTGTGCCACGAGAAATGTATTTGGTAAATGTGTTTCATCGTAGTTTATGTATGTGTCTTCTTATTGGATAAACAAAAACAAATTAATTACACACATATAAAAAAAATTAAAAAATAAAAATCAGATTTTTAAGCATCTTAATGTTTCTCTCCAGCATTTTGCTATATCCCAAAATACGCATAAAAATACATGGATGGAAACATAGCAAGTGACACACATCACCAAATAGCAATTAGGTTATCACTACACCAAATGTCAAATTATCCTCCATAACACTAAAATACATCTAACTACCTGCAAAGTACACTCAAAGCGATATATAGGCTGTTTGCAAATCTCACCTGCTTTATTGTTTTTATTGTCACCATGTGTAAACTATCCTAACGCCCAGCTCCAAACTGTTCAATGGGGAGGTATTATAAATAATATCATGAATTTCTATAAATCTGCTTTGAAACAACGTGAATTGTGAAAAATGCTATACAAATAAAATGGACTTGACTAGCATGACAAGTGATTATATGTTCAGTTGTAACAAACTGTGAAGTGATGTTTTTGTTACGTACCTTACAGTACACCCCCTCCTGAAAAGGCTCGTCCTCGCGCCGTGATAAAGAGTCCAACTGAGGAGGGTGGGGGTTCTGGAGGAGGGCGTGAAACATAAGAAAATCCAAAAGAGTCCAGGGAAAAAAATACAGTCCATGGGGGAGTAGATGGTGGGAGGAGCCATGGTGGAGACGACTTGATGGAATGCACCCTGGAGACGATCAATGTAGATTCTGCCACCGAAGATGGAGACACTGGTGGAGCAGACAGGCCGATGAGCCCATGCAAGACTGAGGTGGAGCCATGGTGACGGGCATTCAAGGTGGGGCTGGACAACCAGAGGCAGAACCGGTGGGACCGAGGACGAAGGTGGAGCTGTGGGGAGGGCGGAGCAAAGGTGAAGCTGAAGTGTCGACAGGCAGGGGTGGAGCAAAGGGCCCAGAGGCTGGAGGCGGAGCCAGGGGATCCTCTAGGCTTGGTGGAGCTGGTGGCCTGAAGAAACTTGGTAGATCCTTGCTGGGTTGATTCAGAGGCCGCTGGAGATATAGGACATGCTGGAAATACAGGTATCACCTCTCTAAACCAGTGTATTAGGCCGCATTTACACTGCAGGTCTTGATGCACAATTCCGATTTGGTGACTATATCCAATATTTTTTTGACGACCTGCTTATATCATCTTTTAAAAGCGACCCGTATACGATATTTGCATTTACATTATACACTGGCGAAACAGCCCAAGACGTTCTAACCCGGAAAAGGAAGTAAAGCGGCGCGATATGCAATGGACGCAATGGATGCAGATGAAATGATAATTCAATGTTTTGCTTTCCGCTCTTTAAAGGTCAGCAAAACATTGCTCACGTAAGGCTTGATCGCAGTTCGTGTCCACCTGAGTTGACGTCATTCGCCCCCGTCCCTTTTTCAAAGACGTGCGACTCGCATTTACCTGGGAATATCCGATTTGGCCGCTTACATGGCAGATGCAAATGCACATATCCAGATGTATTACCACATATGAGTGAGGCCTGAATCCAATCTGAGGATATCAGAATTCAAGCGTTTTTTTCCTGCTTACACGTTCACATGTCATATCCGATCTGTGCCACATGATATGGAAAAATCGGAATTGGGTCACTTGGACCATGCAGTGTAAAGGGGGCCTTAGATCATCCTCAAACAAGTCCTTTAATACATTTAAATTTATTAATTCAGCAGACGCTTTTATCCGAAGCGACTTACAAATGAGGAGAGCAATAGAAGCAACTAAACAAACAAGGGGAACAGCATGCAAGTCTCAGTTAGTCTAGCACAGTACACATAGGGTTTTTTTAAATAAAAAGAAAAAAACTAATAGAATAGTTAAGTGCTAGTCTTGATTGGTCAGGTGCTGCTGGAAAATATGTGTCTTTAGATGTTTTTTGAAAATGGCTACAGACTCGGCTGCTCGAATTGAGATAGGCAGGTTGTTTCACCAGGTGGGAACGGTCCAGGAAAAGGTTTGTGAGAGTGATTCATGCCTCTTTGGGATGGCACTACGAGGTTCACTTGCAGAATGCAAGCTTCTGGAGGGAGCGTAAGTCTGAACAAGCGAGTTTAGGTATATTGGTGCAGAGCCGGTGGTTAATTTGTAGGCGAGCACCAGTGCCTTAATTTGATGCGAGCGGCTATTGGCAGCCAGTGCAAACTGACGAAGAGAGGTGAGACGTGGGCTTTCTTCAGCTCGTTGAAGACCACCCTCGCCGCTGCATTCTGGATCATTTGCAAGGGTTTGATAGTGCATACCAGAAGGCCCGTTAAGAGAGCATTACAATAGTCCAGTCTGAGAGAACAAGAGCTTGGACCAGGAGTTGTGTGGCCTGCTCTGATCTTCCTAATGTTGTATAACGCAAAGCCCCCAAGCCATCAATCTCCATTAACACTCCCTCTGCGATCCCTGGTGTTGCCGGCTAGCGCATCTGGTCAAACTCTGTAAGGGGCTTCTATCCTATCCTCAGGTTCAGACTTGTGCATCACTGACTGGTCTCCATGGTCTGCGGTGGGCTCATACAACATCTTCGTTGAGTCGCTCGCTGGTGGTGGATGGCTAGTCTCTGGCGGTGTGTTCGGAGTGGGGCTGGTGACGATTTCATCCTCAGTGACCCACTCAACAAACTAATCCTCAAGGTCCCACACCAGGCAGGCAAGCCTTTGTGCACTCGTTCAAGCTGGCGAAATAAAAAGCACACAGGGAGCGGTCTGGATAGGGCATAAGAATCACCAGATAGAGGAATCCATGTTTGGGCCTCAAGGCTTAACAAGAACGGACAGAGACTTAAGGAAGAACTGAAGGCTTATAAGCATGAACAAACAAAGGGAACTAATACATTTATTAACAAGACACGGGTGAATATAATGACTAATGAGACAACTCAGGAAAACTAGGTCACAGGGAAAACTAGGTTACGATGGGCAAACATCACAATGAACATAATGAAACAGAGACCACACGTTGCAGTTTTGAGGCATGCCATCATTTATTATGCTAAAAAGGCAGCTGGAAGGTATTTTATAGGCATAATCCCCCCTTTACATATTGAAGTATTAAACTATTCAGATGTTATATGTAGCAATTTAACTGCTACTTCCTTAATAGATTTCAGTCTCACTCATTGGATCTTCTAAAGTGCTTATACTTCATTGTAGACCAGGCGTGCCAAACTCATGGAGCTCCACAGTTCACATGCCTTGACAAGGGTAAAGGCTAGAAGGGATATACATCAATATTGCGTCGTTTAATTACTGTATTTGCATTATTTTAAGGATAGGTTTAGGGTTGGGGTAGGTGTAGACCTAAATAAAACATGATTGTATTGTGAGATTCCTCACTTCCAGCCATTGCTGTATCTCCTCTAGCCACAACCCTTGACTAGCTGGTTCAACCATGGAACAACCATCTTGTACAAGACAGTAATCATTTCAACCATTAGAGGGCAGAGTTTATCTCTCACATATTACATCAACAAAACAAGAACCTAACCTACTGAATGAACAAACATATTTGAAACTCTTTTCATTTGTTGCATTAACCACATTTTCATAAATTATTTATTAAAAACAATTAAGCCTTTCCTGTATAAACCATTATCTGTAATATTTATCATTCTTAATACAGAAAATATTACATATTACATCATTATACAAAAAAGAAAATAATATTAGTCAAATTTATTGTGTATTCAACATAAGAAGGGAAAATGTTGGAAAATCAGCATACATGATTCAAATAGTCCTTCAATATTTTGGGAATGTCCAGACAATCTATGGAGCACATTTTGTTTTCTGGGGGAAGAAACTTCCATAAAGCAAGTCGTGCCTGAGACATCAGTGTTTTTGGACAAACTGTGTATAGAGAGGATTTGGCGTTAGAATCAGATAGGAATGAATGACAGAATTAAAGCAGAGCATTATTTAACAATAAAACAATGCCGTTTATGCATTTATGCATTTTATGATTCACCAAGCTAAAAGTCTTCTCTACCGTTCTACTGAAGAATAAAAAACTCACCTACATCTTGGATGTCCTGAGGGTGAGTAAATTAACAGCACATTTTCAATTGTGGCTGAACTATCCCTTCAAGAGATTGAGATAAGTGTAGATATCACAGATGAATGTATTTCAGACTCACCTCTCTCTTTCAGCAGAAGAATCACTGCTTCATTTTGTCTAGTTGTTTTGTCAGCGACTAAAGTGGGTAGATAGACGTTTGCTCCAAAGTCTATGAGCAGCTGAATGTACTCCAGCCCACAGCCGTATTTCAGACACATCTCTAGAACAGTTTTAGGTTGTTTGATCCTGGTCAGCATCTTTTCCTCAGTGCAGTTGTAGTCTGGGTTCGCTCCCTGCTGCAGTAACAGTTTGAAGCAATCCAGGTGGCCATAAACAGCTGAAATGTAGAGGGGTCCTCGGCACGTTGTGGCGTTTGAGGCCCAGTCTGGCATTTTGGGCTTGACGTCTACATCGGCTCCGTGTCGCAGAAGCTCCCTCAGGATGTCCACGTCACCCTCTCGGGCCGCAGTGAGCACAGGGGAGCAGTTGTTGTGCAGGCTACCGTTAGGGTTAGCACCGGCTTCTAATAAAGCAACAACACAGTCTAGGTGTTTGGCAGCGACGGCCGTGAAAAGTGGAGTCTGAGCTTTGACATCTAGGCTGTCCACCTCTGCCCTGTGAGCCAGGAGGACCTCTAGACAGCGCAAGTGACCCTGAGCCGCAGCAGTGCGCAGTGGAGTAACCGGGATGCCCCAGCCACTGCGATGGTTGATGCATCTCCTGTACTTATCCTGAGACAGGAGATCAGCAAGGAGTTTGTCCTCATCTTTAAAGACAGCTTGATTCAGTTCCTGGCAACAGTTGGTGTCTTCCTCCTCGTCCTCTTTGGGTTGAAGAAGAGAGAAGATCTTAGAGATGTCCATCAAACTCATGCTGGTGGACTTATCCAAAAGCATTCTTCAGCAAACTGCTCAAGTCTCCATATGATCAGACAGACGGCAAGAAAGAAAGAATTCAAATTACTCTCAAGCTCTACAACATAAAAAAAGAGCAAAATAGTTTTTACATTTAAAGCTAAACACACTCACAATCATGCTTTCCAATTTCACAGCCCACACTTCATAGCATGAGCGCTTTCATGAACACAGTTAAAGTTGAGTAACTGTCTTTTTAGACACAATATTTAGTTGCTTTAGCTCCAAATGAAACAGGATCAACCGTTGCACGTCTCTGAGCTCTTGGTGGAGTCAGTGTTTCTGAGCAAATAGGTTGCGTTTCAATTGCAGATTTGCGCGAAACTTTTGCTATATTTTCTAAATGTCGATAAAAACTATTGCAAACTTACAGCATTTACATTAGCCGATGTTATGCAAATTTTTGTCCTCTTGTGATCAGTCATTTTACAAATCATGGCAACGTTTAGGTTTAGTAGGTTTATGTATATCCCAGCCACCGCACTAGCCATTATTTGTAGTCGAAGGAGAAGTAGGCGTGTTATCAAAGCATTAATGGCAAGGAAAGCCCCTTATCGTATGAGGTGTGTCTGGGTGTTTCTCCCTCATATCCCAGGTCTTGATCAATTGACCTATGGTAAGCCCCTTGAACGCTGATGAGCCAAAGGCAGTTTAGACATCTTTAGGTTTCAGCGAAGTAGAGAAACATTGGAAGATCCGAAGCTCTCTTTGGTTTAATAGTGTTTATGCTACAAAAATGGTAAACCGATGTGCCTGGGGTACTGTAACACTGATTCCAGGGATCCTGAGAGGATTTTATGGTTGTCATACTCTCATTAAGTTACGTTTAAAGTGAGTCCATGCTAACGTACAAAATGAAATAACTAACTGTTCTCATGTCATGTAACGTTAACAGTGTTGGTCAAAAACACATAAATGAAGGTCTGCATGTCACAGCTTGTCACATGTTTTTGTTTATATTTCTGTGAGTTTAGATATGTTTAAGGTCTGCATTATCTGTTTTACTAAAGAGGGACTCCTATTTTGATGGGTATTATAGTCTAGAGGTAGTGAAAGGGAGAGCTAGCAGTTTATCGGAGTTATTTTCAGATACAAAGTTTACAGTTTATTAGCACCCCCGAAAAGGCATACGGTCTGTATATGTTTGTTTACTGTGAGTGTTTTTGTGTAATTTGTGGTGTATGTTAATGATAATGCAATGGAGAGAAAGAGAGTTTGTGAATGAGACGTTAATTTGCACTTCTTATGCTGTGAAAAACGATGTAATAAACTTCATAAACCATCAGTAAGGTTTGGCCATCATTCGGAAAGGGTTCGCTACGTTCTGTGTCCAAAAACATCTTGGGATACGGGTTTCACACTGACAGCTGCCATTGTAATGGTGCGTTCACACCGGACGCGATTCGCGCGAGTGATTTACATGTTAAGTCAATGCAGAGACGCGAAATGGCATTCTGCGGCGCGATTCGCGCGAATGAGGCGGCGAGATTCGCGCGATTGAGGCGGCGAGAAGGACGCGACTTGAGCGTTTTGAACGCGCGATTCGCGCGAATCGCGTGAATCGCGCGAAACGCTCAAGTTGAAAAATCTGAACTTTGGCGGATATTTCGCGCCGCGTTAACCAATCAGGAGCTTGCTCTAGTAGTGACAACAATGACGAGAAAATCTGTATATTAATATCTGGTTCAGACAATATGATTATCACTGTGATAACATTAAATGACATGAAACACAACCCAGTCTCTTTTTGTTAAATGCAAGTTTATGTATGATCAATAATACAAAAGTATAAGTAATGTATAACAAGCTATACATGAAATAAAGCAAACAAAGTCAGTGCTAGTAGGCTAACGTTACAACTGCAACGTACAGTTATAGCCTAAAAATATAAAGTAATGAAACTTATCTTTGCCCTCAGCCTAAACGATTTGCCAGGGAACAAATTATAGATCCATGAGACCAAAGATCGGCCGTTACAAGACGAATTATAGCTCGAGACACACCACAGAGACATCAGAGCCAGCGGTAGACGGCAGAAGGACTGGCCGAGGAAAGGTTGCCCTCGCCGGCTTTCACGTGCGCTGAGCGCGCTGTCCGCTGGAGCTCACAGCTCCGACAACGGCAGATAAAATGTTCAAATAGGCACTGTTTATGTAAATACACCACAGATTTGAGCTTTAAACAACTACATTATCGACTGAAAAAGTCTTAAAACTACGTTTTGTCACACATTAACAGTAGATATGAACAAAAAAAAAGACATGTAAACACAGCCCATGTCAGCCATTTCTCAACGAGACGAGCTGCTGGCGGAAGCCCCGCCCATGACGCGAATTCGCATCTGTTGTGCAGTGAATGTCACGCGCGATTCGCGCGAATTTCACGCGCGATTCGCGCGAGTAAACTCAAAATGTACACGCGTCCACCTTCGCGCGATTAGCGCGAATTATTCGCGCGAATCGCGTCCGGTGTGAACGCCACATCAGACAGTTCGCAACTCCGTTTGTTTGTCCGAGTTAGCAACAATAACTAAGGGGGGGTGGAGCTTACCAATAGGTTAATTGTGGCATTTTTTTTTGTTTAGAATCCAGTATTCCCGTATTTCTTTTGTCTTTTTTGAGTTTAATAAAGAACTCTGTAAGACATGTAAATGCGTAAAAATCATTGCAGTTTTGCGAAATATTCCTTTTTTGAATTGCCTGAAAAACCACCTCATGCGAGCGTAAAAAACGTGTTATGTGAGTTTTTGCAAAATTGAAACGTTTCCATTAGGCGCATTTTCAGTTCGCAATTTCAATTTGCACAATTTAAAGGGTAATGGAAAAATGAATAGTCACTCGTTGCCTAATTTTGTGGGCAAAATACTATCATCTCAGTCTTCTACAGTCATCTGGAAAAAGCGAAATTCATGTCGCATTCATGTTTAAAAATCCCACCACTAATGCAGAGACTGATGGAGTATGCAAAACACAGACAAGTGAAGTGATACAAACAGTTATACAAAAATCCCAGTGCTGTTGGATTTAAATTTAAGTAACTGGACTGTCAAATTTTGATATTTACTGTTGGGTATATAAGGAAATTAGTACAATTAGTATCACTGTAAAGATGCTTTGAAACTATCTGTATTGTAAAAAGCGCTATATAAATGAAGGTGACTTGAAAATTGTAAAAATTATTGTATACTAGGGTAGACATGAACAATACAGTAACTTTCTACTATCAGGTCAATCCCTGAATATTGAATTAATTTATAATCATTTTAAATAACCAGCTAAGTTAAAATTTACGTTAAAGAAGATCCACATTCATCATTTTCATTCATGGAAGGCCTGCCATGCTTTAGTATATCTGTCATCTGGTGGGAAATGCATTTTTAACATGAAAATACTACTATGGCATCAGAGGATCATTCATTAGCCATATTTCTTCTCGCATGTTTTGCTTTTGATAAGATGCATATTTACAAATTGTATTCCACTGAAGTATGAAGTATAGCAAGAGTAGGAAAGTCACCAAGTCTCATGCCATTTAGATTAAATCAATTTCATTAAATAAATAAGCCCAGATTTTACAGTGGATGAACCGTCTTGAATTGCTCCCGCATCATATTATATAAACGGCATTTATGACAAAGAACTGCACAGATACAGAACATAACAATCTATCAATATATGAATTTTAAATGGGACTGAGGCCATCACAAATTAGTGTACATTATGGAGTTAATTGCAAACTTGAGGGGGGATGGGTGGACATTTAGGGGGGATAAAACCCTGCTAAAATGGGCCTAGTGACGCCCCCACACAGATACACACTGTCCCGCCTTCAGTGCAGTCAACATGGAGCACATATTAACACAGTTACAGCGGACCACACTGGATATTTCCCTGGTTTTCTCAGCTACCTAACATTTTTACACGTCCCAAAAGATGAAAAATGAATGTTTAGAAAACAGACACAGTTGATGATCAGAAAGGAATAACAATTATTCACAATAAAAGGGGAGGAAGTAAAATTAAAACATAAAGCCCTTCAAAAGTTTTGGTAAAACTTTCTATGAATCCAATACTTAAAATGAATTATAGCCCCATTTATATTTATTTATAAGTATTATACTATTCTATAAATATATTTATAAACATTCATTAAGACATTTGCATTATAAGAACAGTTATAGTTACATTTATATTATTTTTATAATTAGTCATACATTTGCTTTATCAACGCGCATGTTCATAATCCATTATACACTGATTTATCAAAGATCAAATATAAAATAGTTCCAGAGACACTCGTTTGCTGCACCAATTAGTTATCAATTATGTATTTAATGGCTAATGTTTGCGTTAGAGGTCATGATTGGTAATTTTGATTTGTTCAAATCTATATCTCATATGCATGGTACTGCTTATAACAGTTTGAAATTATGCTTTAAAAAATATTGTTGCAGTGTTTTGCTACTATGTAACATTACAAAAAAAAACCATCTTTTAAACTGTTTGTATGATTTCTGTGCATTTTATTATTACAAGAATTATTGTTAATTAGTTACATTTACAAATAAACAACTTTAAATGTATAGTGAGCACGTCTTCATGATTTGCTTTTTAAACATAATTTTATGTTTTCACTTCACTTAAAGCCATCAATGATGCATAGAGGTTAGTGACTGTATTATCAATAAACATTTATAAGAACACAACACATATTAATAACAATATATTCACTTTTTTGACAGAAATAAATCTAAATTATTAAAAAGTCATTGTATAATATAATAACATTATAACACTGCAGGCAGCATTTTTATAAATTAGTTCATGGAACCGTACGACTGACTAATTAATAATTATAAATCAGTGTATTATGGATTATGAGCATGCACATTGAAAAAGCAAACGCATGACTTATAAGTTATTATAAAAATAATATCAATGTAACTATAACTGTTCTTATGCAGTATAGGTCTTAATGAGTCTTTATAAATATATTTCTAGAATAGTAATACTTACTTATATAATACTTAAGTATAAATAGAGCTTTAAATCATTATAAGCATGAACTTCATAGAAAGTGTGCTCTAATGTCAATGTCTGCACAAATTATGAAAATGACTGTAAACGACCGCTCAAATAAATGAACTTTCACTGTTGTTAGATGCACTCAAATCCTCCTTGTTCACATTACTTAAAAAAACTCATGTAACTACATGAACTTAAATTTGCTGAGTTGTTTCTACTAAAAATTTGTATTGTCAGCTTTACTTAATAAGTGTTTGTTCGGTCACTTAACATTGCTGAGTGAAATATTGCTGTTTTTCAGTAAAGGGAAAGATGTTGTTAGTTTATGTTAGTGTTTAATGTTCAGTTATGTTGGACATTTAGATGAGTTTCTGTAATTTTGTGGTTACCATTATGCAGAAGAGTGGTGCCTGTGTTTATGTGTGTATTTATACACACATTAATTTGGATACAATTCCTGCCCTCAATTAAATTAGGTTTGTCCAATGAGTTATTTTTGCATTTTGTTTCTGAAAATATGCTTGTTGTTATTTAATAGTTTTCCACTTACACTTGTAGAGCAAATAGTTAATTTAATAAGGTAGATTAAATCGATAAATGTGTTCACCTAACATAATAAACTTTTATCAATTTAGCATAACATTATTAAGTAAACTGCACATATAAATATTATGTAACAGTGACAAATTCAATTTCACATTTACTCAAAGAAATTTAGTCAGCTTTACTTGAATTTCTTTTGTTCATATAACTAAATTGTTTTCTGTAAAAAATACTCAATATAGTTGTGCAGAACCACTTGACGCTGCTTTTTTGAGTAAATTTAACAAGTCGTTTATCTGTAGCCTATCATGTTATACAAGCATATGCTGTTGTAAACATCTCAAAAACAAAATATTTTCATGTGTATGGGATTGGGTTTAAGTACACTATTTTGATTTGATGTGGGAACCTGCTTTTAAAATGCAAATTATAGCCTAATAACAGTTATGAAGTACAAAGCAGTTGACAAAACTATAACTAAACTTGCCAGGAGATCATGTAATTCCTAAATATTTGATCTGATCTGTCAATAATGAAAAATATTCTCGTCCTGAAAACAGTGAAATTAAAATATACCTTTCAGTTCAGATCTACCGACATTTTACAGTTAAATCTCGTCTTAATGTATGTCCATATGGCTTTGTTATACAGATTATGTTGATTATAGTTATGATAGAGTCATGATGGGTTTTCATTTGGTGCATTGAACCGACAAAACATAACCTAATTTAAGACTAGGTGTTGGAAATCATCATGTAATTGGACATTTTGACTCAAAAACCAAATATATTGCCCTCTTGACAACTTGCCGCTGTGATAACTATATATAGCATCTGTTTGAGTGCAGTCTCAGTCTACCAAATGCCACCCATGAACAGAAATATCCAAAATAAACATATGTATTCCAATATAAATCATTGCCACTGTTAATACTTGATAAACAAACTATGTAAAAAGTAAAGTAAAAGTCGTTCAAATGCCATCATTATTTAATTTTCCAGCAACAGAAAAAGCGCATAGTGTCAGTCCACCAAGAGAAGTTTGGAGGCCCTTTAAATGAAACTCAATGCAGGTTATGAAACGCGTCTGCTAATAAAGTACAGTTTCTTGTGTAATTGATGGCTTACCTGTACAGCGTGTAGTATCCACAGAGAGAAACACATGTAAGCTTTGTGGCACTGAGGGTCAGTGTGACACACACACACACACACACAGATCTGAGCAGCCACGGGGGCTAAGTTTAGGCCACAAATGGATCGGACCAAACTTCCATTCTTGGAGGGCCAGGGGATGGAGTTATAATTAGAAAGGTGATAGACCTGTGACAGTCGCAGACAACACGAGCTGTTAGCGTAGGTTTGGAATGCCACTGGAATGTGATCTATAAGTGTGTGTGATAACCATTGCAAAAGAACAATGCTGTGCTGAAACTATTAAAGCTGAAGTAGTTTGTGTTATAATGGTTGAGTTATATTGTGGTGATGAATGTCATTGAGTTGCAGCTGTTGAGCTGTCGGGGGCTTTAGGTGACGTCAGCTGCTGATGTACCGAAGGCCCAGAGAGACAAATGTTCTGAAGTTATTTTTGTTTTCTTACTGTTTTGGAGTTCGGGTTTCTGCTAAACAGACTATAAAGAACAAAATGAATTGACGGGGAAGGGTTGTGTGTCACTGGATGCATCTTAAGTACTGATTTGACGCCATCGTTTTTTCAATAAATGACATTAAAGAGATGATCAAAAATGAAAATTAGCCCATAATTTACTCTCCCTCAAGTCATCCTAGGTGTGTATGACATTCTTCTTCAGACAAATACAATCAGAGTTATATTAAAGTTCTGGCTCTTCCAAGCTTTATAATGGCAGTGAATGGTTGTTTCGTTTTTGAAGTCCATAATAGTGCCTCTATTCATCATAATAGTGCCTCTATTCATCATAAAAGTGCATCTATTCATCATAAAAGTGCATCTATCATAAAAGTGCATCTATCCATCATAATAGTGCCTCTATTCATCATAATAGTGCCTCTATTCATCATAATAGTGCCTCTATTCATCATAATAGTGCATCTATCATAAAAGTGCATCTATCCATCATAATAGTGCCTCTATTCATCATAATAGTGCCTCTATTCATCATA